>NW_010287495.1:12515-40960 GCF_000700745.2 Antrostomus carolinensis
GGTGGCAGTGTTTGTAAAGCCTTTGATGAAGCATTTCTGAATGGTGACTGTGCTGGTGCTGAACACACTGCTTATTTGCCATATGAAGCCATAGCTGAGCCCGAGTCTCACGTGGAGCAGACTTTGCATTTGGTGCACACAAAGGAGTGCTTTGCTGATTCTGTTTATTCTGTTGGGCTCAGGAACTAGCAAAATGACTTAAAATCAATGGCTTTAAATACCCATTTTTAGTCTTAGTCCTGTGAACCTTAGGCAGTGACTAAAACCTTATCTGTCCCCTGTTAAGTAAAAGACACTGGCATTGGGGGGACCCTCACCATTACAGTTAATATTTGGGAGCAGCTGTAGCTGCTGGTTGGAAGAGTGTTCTGCTCCTTCTTCCTGTGACAGGTCCCAAGCCTTGCTGTTCTGTCGGGCAGGTTTCATTGTACTCGCCCTGCCTGCTAGTCTGGTTCCTGTCCTCTGCAGCACAATGTTTGTTGCTCCTGTTGCTGCTGGTGTTTTTTTCCAGGCACACCCAATGGGTGCCACATTTCCCGTGGAAGCACTAGACCATGGCTTTATGGAACTAGGCAATGTGCTGGGTCTGGCTTGGACTGTAGCGCTGAAGGAAACTGCTGCTGCGTGGCTATAATGCAGTCTTGTGTGATCCAAGTAAGAAGTGAGGTTCCAGACTGCAAAAGGGTAATAAGCAGCACTCATTAAACATATTTTTTTTCCCTCAATTTAATGCTTCTGTGTTGTGGCCTTCTTTTTAGGACTGTCTGGGTTATGTGTTTGTTCACCTCGCTCTCCAGCTGTAAAGCTGCAACAAGTTTGGTCGTGGCCACTCAAGGGTTTAAAGTTCAGTTTTCCAAATGTTAAATAGAATGGAGGTTGAGATGGGAAGACAGCTGATTGTAGGTAACCTGGCAAAGCTTCTCTCCTGTAGCTGGAGTTACTGGTAAGTGTTCCAATGTAAGACCATCCTCAGTTTCCCTTGTCTCATGCTAGGGATGAATGTGGTGCTTGGACACTTCTCAGCCCTGCCAGAGAAGGTGGGTGACCTACAGTCCACTCTGCATTTCCCGTCTCTTTACCTTTCAGACATTAGGATTTTACTCGAGGGTTTGGGGTTTTTTTTACCTTTTCTTCTGCAACAATACTATGGTGTTACAGCTTGTGCAGTCATTACTAATTCTAAGTTGCAGATGGCTTTGTTTGCTCCAAGAAGTTGTTTATGTTTTGGTCTTCATTGTATTAATTTATTTATTTGTATCTTTATTTTAAGTTTGAAACTTCCTGTGTGATCTTAAACATGTTCATTTGCAAGGAGCAGAAACAGCAGTTACATCAGCTTGGATTTACTTGTGGTAATGAAACAGCTTTGCAGAGGCAGCTGAAAAATAAGGGAAGATGAGGAGAAAGGAGATGAAATTTTCTTCTTTCCCAGCCAGCTAAAAGCCAGCTGTTAAGCAAGGATAGTGTGTGTGATCCAATATGTGAAATACATTTTTTCTATGGAAAAAATAATATGTATTGCAGATCTGACAAGAAGATGTTCCTCAAAAACTCCTACCTGTTAAAAAATGTAAATATTTCCACTGTAAATCTCACTACTCCTGTAATTCATGTAGAGAAAATGAGGCCTTTTATATGAGACACTATTACTATTTTTCTCTGTGCACTTTTTTGTGTTCTCTTTAACTAGAGGGGGGAGCTTCCACTGACTGGAAATGGAACCACTGTTTGGCTTAGTAAAAGTAAACATGAGCTGACTTTTAAATAATTTTCTCTGTAGGAATTCAGATTAGGTCTTAATTGTTTCTCTGGCTCATCATTAACTGTGTCTGACCTGTTTCTGAGCATGTGACTGGTCTGAGCGTAGCTGAGTAGCTTTCATCAGCTCATAGTTACGTGTCATGAGATCTAGATCAGGAATGCTGCAAAGACAAGTGAAAAGTCTTCTTTCTGGTACGGTATTGCTTCTTTCTAATACAAGACTCATTTTCAAGTGGAAAAAGTGAAATTCTTTTCTTTTGCATGTGAGACAGCAGCTGCGTGGAGGAAATGCCCTTTGCTTGTGTGGTGTTGTGCACCCCGCTTCCTGCATCGCCCAGTTCTCAAGAGGGACTTGTGTTCTGCAATGGCTCACTGGCAGCTCACAGCTGGCAAAGTTCTGCTCCTGCAGGGTTGCAGCATGAGCCCTAAGAGCTGTTCATCTTCATTGTATGCAAACATCTACCTGTTCTTCAGTGTAGAAGTGGCTGCAGGAGTCAGTGCACCTCAGACGGAGGCTGTTGCCATATCCTGGTGACTTTGGTGAAGAACGCCTGCGTGCACATGACGTGTGCCCTTCTGCAGCTCCTGAGCAAAGTCCAGCAGCTAGCTGTACGTACCCAAGGAACCTGAGCTAAAGCGTCAGACTTTGCACTGAAATAGATTAAAATCATGCACAAGATCCAGTCAGGCTCTGTTACAGGATTGGTAATGTCCAGAAGGACAGGAGGGACCTCTGATAGTCGTATTACCCCTGTCTTTCAGAGCTTCTTGGGAAGCTGGAAGAATCAGAAAGTGGGGAAAGGAAAACCATAAAGGGTGTAACCTAGGAACCCATCAAAACTGCGCTCTGATCTTTGTTCCCTGCCTGTTACCAGTATGTTTATAGTGCAGAGCTAGGACTTTGTGAGTTGGGCCCAAGTGCTTGGCTCTCTGGCATGCTTGAGATTACTGTTGGATTGAGAGACACCAAAGCAGCTGTCAGGTGCCTTGATGTGCCAGACTGAACTTCCTGCACAGGGGTGAAAAGCTGGTTAAACGAGGGAGGAAGTACCATTATAAATACCACTGCCAGCAGTGAGGCCAGGAGCTTAGGGGCCTCTGTTTTATGAAAGGTAATCCCAGCAGTTTTGCTCTCCCTCTTCAGTGCTCAGACCCTCTCCACACTTGCTTCCCAAATGGGGCAGTGGAAGGAGCCAGCAGAGGTGTTCCTACAGTCTAACCTTCAGGAGGAGAGGCTAAGGCTGCCCTGCTTTTCCACTGAGGAAAGGAAGGGATATTGACTTTCATCTAAGATATTTCAAAGCCAGTTCTTGCATTGAATCAAATTCTGTAAGATGTCTGTGTGTACATGTGAGGGAACAAGATCTTACTTTACCTATGTGATTCAGGTTGTAATGTCTTAAAGTCTATTTTAAGTCTTGTTTTTATCAGTAAAGCTGGACGAGTTAATGAGTCTGGACAAATGGCTGTGGTTTAGGTGGTTTTATGATTATATGTATAATATTATATCAAATGTCCAAATGAGTTGTAGCTACAGCAAGAAATCTGATTAAAAAAACCCAAACCCAACTAGAAGAATTATAAGACTATAAAGAAATATATTTCTCAGCCTGCATATACTCCAACATGTTTATATTAATATGGGGGAGTACAAAGGATAGATTTCTTTAACTCAGGTGGGTACTGTAAATCAATATTTCAGGAAGGGCAGCTTCTCTGCTTCCTGTGTTGTACTGGTCCTATCAACTTACTTTTGCCTTTATTCTGAAGACAGCTTCAGGAGTGCTGCTGAAGACTGGCCAAAATTTACTTTTACTACTCCACCTTTTTTCTGTTTGCTTATTTGAATGAGCCATGTTTCACTTTTCAATGTGGTATACTTCATATGAACAAAAAATGGAAAAGAGAAATGCTGGTTTTTTTCTGAATAATATCCTTATTGTGAAAGGTTAAAGTGGAAAATGCTAAATTACAGGAAACCTAGAAAAACTGTTTTCAGTTCAGTCCTTAGTTTTTTTTCTTGAATTTATTTTATTTTTTCTCCTTGAGATTTGAAAGCCTGTTAGAACTTTGCTGTTTTGATGCATACTTACAGATTTCTTTGTAAAATGTGTTTTAATTTTGTACTGAATTCTTGAATCACAAGATCTGAACCTGGAATTGTATAGCTGAGCAGCTACACGGTGCTGGCATTTAATTTCCCCTCAATTTTCTATTTCTGTTCAGTTTTAGAAGTAGGATAAATATCTAATTAACTTGGAATGCAAGTATTTTAAGTAGAGGCTTCGTTTCAGAGAATTTTTTGACTGACAGACTTTATTTAAAACACAAACCTGTTTTCTTTGTTTGCAGTTAAAAAATGGATCTGTAGGTGGCGGTCAGACACACCGGTACTTTTTCTGTCTGCAAAACAGCTGTTAACAAAGTGCTTGCCATTTGGTTTGGATTTTTGTCTTTCTTCTCCCTGTAAATACACATCCAGAATAACTGAGCACCTTGGCTCTTGAATCAGAGGGGAGCATGTCTTTGAACAAACAAAACTTTAGGATAATTTGTATTCAGTTCAGTAGATATTAAACCTTCACACTGTTGAATTCAGAAGATAACACCAGACAGTGGCCTCTCTGTTTTAAAACAATGCATAATACCAAACATAAAAAGAAGGTTTAATTACCCAGAGTCGGTGTTTGTGGGTCTGTGTGGCCAGGAGTGCGTGGCCAGGCTGGGTCCAGCTGCTGAGGAGCGTCAGGTTGGGTCTCCTGGCCCCAGCAGGTGGGAGACCTCCACCCAGCAGGGAAGGGCTGGCGCTGGGCAGCAAGTGGTGGCTGTAGACAGCATTCAGATATCTTCACTTATGTTTTGCTGCTTTTCAGCTCAATTACAATACAAGCTGCATGAAACCCATCTTACAGTGCTGTTCCATTCAGTAATTCTTCTAGTAACCTATATCCAATCAATTCCCCCAAAGACTTGAAGTATTTGATTTTTACCTCATGCAAAACTTAGGTACTAACTTACAAATTGTTGGGTTTTTTTTTTTTAATATCTTCATTACCTGGGTGTGTACAGAAGGAATGGCTGTAGCAATTGTTGACATCTGGACGTTATGTAAAGCAGTGTAGAAAATTCAGTATTATCTAATTGACTGGAGACTTGTTGTGAAACAAAGATTAGAATTAATATTATTATGAAAAATATTATAAGGAATTGCTGGTTTATAACTGCAATTAATTAATAACTGCTTGACATAAGTCACTGGTAACTTTCTTCTTGTTCTATCTCACAGCACTCTTCCATGGTATATGGAAAAATATCTTAATTTTTATGGGGTTTTTTCATTACTTAGAGATGCTTTTTACTGCAATTTTAATTGTATATGGGGAAAAAAAAAAAGATAGCATGCTAGTAAAGGGAGGAAGGATCCCACGTACTATCGTACTGTCATATTTTCTACTGACTGTGTTGTACACCAGTTTGCCTGGAGAGGGCCACAGACATACAGGAAAGACAAGTCTGCTTCTAGCTGAGGTTGAGCAAAAAGAAGTTTTAGAAGATACAAGGGTGTTAAGCTGAGATAAAAGCACATCAGGGATATTCATTCTGCAGTGTATGTCCGTTTTTTTCCTTGCTTTCTCATGTAACAGTAAAATATATTAAGATAAAAATAGGGCTCAAATGATGCATCACTTCATGCAGTTCAAAACAAGTATATTTTTCAACTACACTTAAAAATCACTGGTGGTTTTAATCCCACATTTAAAAATGTAAGGATCTCAAAATTATAAAATAAACGTGGTCACTTGACCTATTTTTTTTTTTCTAATGTACTGTAAGCCCATGAATTCTTTGTTGCTGTTTCTTCATTAATGCATTAATGCAGTGGTTCTTAAATATTTGTGTACAATAATGTCATGGCAATCATTCATATGGCTTTCCAAAATGACGTGCATGAAATCTGATGAAACCAGAATAAGAATTATCCTGCTTATTTTAAAAATTAATATTAAAAAGCCCAATTTATACTTAATGAAACTATTATGTGATCTTTAAATTGCCTGTTTCTACCTCGACACTTGAATGCTTTCCCATCCTTTATAAGAAACCCTGAGCTTTGTCTTATTAGACTTGGCAAAAACCATTCACTAGTTGTTCCGAGATTTCTTAAGTGGAGTCTTTGTAGTAGGTTGAAAAAGTCTTGAGTATCAGTTTCTGTCAATTTTTATGGCTTTAGAAGTGTCAAGCAAAAATGCATAAAATTAAGTGGGAATTGTTTGTGCCCCATTAAAATTTCTCTTCCTCTTCACAAACAGCTGCCGAAATACAAAGAATACTACACCAGCTTGGAACACCACAAGACACACATGAGTTGAGGCAACAGCTGTGAGTACATGAAAACATTTAATTTCTTTGCATTGTAAACAATCTCCTCTTAGGTACCGAGGTGTTTTTTTGTTAGGCAGGCTGCTTGATCTCACTGAGAAAGGCAAGTATAGAGAAAGACTTAAAATTTAAATGTTGAGATGTGCTTTTAAAAATTAATCTTGGATAGTCTGTAAAATAGAGTCAGCTGGTTTGGCCATGTACATTGCCTACAGTATCAGTACATCTGTAAAAGCTGTGCTGTATGTCAGCAAAGGGAAAGTGGCAGGACCAGAAAGCAATATTACTGTTTCAAAAACAAATGCCCACACCCCTCCACTCCAGTCAACTCTTCAAATCGGTCTGTGTAAGTTTCACAAGGTAATGAATATAGTGAGGTTTTTTGTGAGATATGGTACTGGGGAAAAGAGGGGAATGTTGTCTTAGTGCTGAAAGCTACAATAAGGGGTGACATTATAGAATAAACATGTACCAGAAATACTAAAATAGCAGAAGTGAAGCAAGGCTCCGAGGCAGATGCTGTGATGTTCAGTCCCTTGAAGATGGACTTTCATTCATATGCCACTAGCAGAGACAGTCAGCTGCTCTCCACTTCTCTGCACAGTCTAATGAACCAATATGATTTTTTCCACTGAACTCCTTTCCCACATTAATCTCGGCGTCATAAATGCAGGTGAGCGCCGCGTTGCACTAACCCTGTGGGTGAGAAGGTTGGCAGTCTTCAGGCTGGTTAATGCCGCACTGTGGCCATTGAATACTAGCAGGAGATGTGTGTTGGACCAAAGGCATCAAATTCATTTTGTGTGAACAGCCAAATTGCTTCGTAATAGCCCAAATTCAGGGCCCATAGGATTAGCCAGATACCATCCACAGTGGATGTCCTACTGGTGACTATGAATAGGTGAAGATCAACATACACAGTTTATGCAATAACCAGACAGGATCTAGGCATAAATTCACAACTAAACAGGATAGAAACTGTTGTGAAGGACACATTCCAGTCCCTGTATGGAGGTTATATACATGGTAAGCTTCCTTGAGTTTTCATAGACATATAGAATGGTATGGATTGGAAGGGACCTTAAAGATCATCTAGTTCCAACCCCCCTGCCATCAGCAGGGACACCTTCCAATAGACCAAGTTGCTCAAAGCCTCATCCAGCCTGGCCTTAAACACTTCCAGGAAGAGGGCATCTACAACTTCCTTGGGCAACCTAGGAAGGGCAACCTCCTTCATCTGTCCCTTTTTCACTTGTCAAAATATTTAGCCCTTCCTTTCATGTTGGTATGTATCTGAAGAGTTATTTGATTATTTTAAATATCCCTGTAAAAACACATACAGAATAACAGTCAACATTAAGTTGATTGTTTGCTAATCGCTTTCCAGATGAAACTTTTAGAAGAAACTGGGGAAGAGGAGGCAAAAGCAAGTAAAGAATTTTAAGTTGTTCCAGGAAAAAAGTATGAAGATTAGGAAAAATGTAGTAAAGGAGTGAGTGATAATATCAGAAGCAAAGAGACAAAAAAAAAGCAATACTGTTGAAGACAAGGCGCTTTTTTTTGAGCACAATTACAGCTATTAGTAAATAATGATTTTTTCAGCTAAGTTCACAGCTGTTGTTTCATGGGAGAATATAGATCTCTCTGGATAAGCTTCCTAGTAACTAGCAGGAACTGACCTTTCATGAACTGCGATATCATAATTATATACAAGCCACAGTATGTTCTTCCACACAGAAAAAACTTGGTCTTTTCTACAGTTATTCTGAACTTGTAAATGACCAGGTGTTTCCAACTACTGATAGCCTCAAAATGGCTGTAAAAACCATGTTTAGAATATTAATAATAACTAGAAACCAACTGCTGCACATTAGGAAAATAGAAGAAACACCCCACCCCCTCTTTCCCCCTCCCTCCAAAAAAAGGGGAGGGTGAGTTATGATGCTGTCACTGAGGAACAAACCTTTTTCAGCATCGCTCCCACCTGGAATCCATACTGTCACACCTTTACAGTGAAGAACAGAATAAAAATGTCTTTCTGCACTTTAGAGAAACATTCAGTACTGCTGCTTTTCTGAGAGTCAGTGAAATTCAAACAAAGTAACCCAATGGTCTCTAATGAAACTTTGCATTTGGTTTTAGGCAACAGAAGCAGCAATACACCAACCAGCTTGCCAAAGAAACTGACAAATACATTAAAGAGTTTGGATCTTTGCCTGCAACAAGTGAACAGGTATAAAACCAAAGCGCGTGGCTTGTTTGACTATCATGTTAGCTCATGTAGAGTATCTGAGTGACTTGAGTTCTGCATGCCTGTGTTTGTGATCCTCACCAGGCTTTCAAAGCACTGTTTAGTTAGTTAACACATTTGCACAACAGGGACACTTACAACATGAGAATATTTTGTTGCAGTCCAGACTTGTTCCAAAGTTGTTTTTATGTATGGGGAATGAGGTAGTTTGACTGAAATGGTAGGAATCAAGGCAGTGCACTGTGTCTGTGATTTCAGGTAGCTGGGTACTTTGTAATCCATTGTAGTGATGCTGACTCTGGCTGCTTCCAGGGGCAAGGAATTGTGTGCCAAAACTGCTTGCAGGGCAGGTGGCCAGACCTGTTCACCCACTGTCCCAATGATTTGTTTATGCACAGTAGGTTTGTTCTATATCACCAAGACCAACATATATGCTATGTCTTGTCCACACGCTTTTCCTTTCTTAAGAGGAGTGAACAGCAGTTGTTACTAAAACAACTTGTGCAGCCTTTAAACTGCTTCTTTCCTAGGTCTGTGTAAAATCTCAACAGGAGGTAACATGTGAAGTGGCTGTTGTCATTAGCACACTCCTGTCTGCCACCCTGTGGTTTCTTATCCTAGCAAAATTTGTCACTTAAATAAGGCAAGAGCAACAGGATCCCAGAAAAATATGGATTCAGGTTATTGTAATTCAAACAACTTGCCTGGTCTGTAGCTGGTTACCAAGGAGCCTTTAGGAAAATGAATTGTTCTGAAACACTGAATTCAAATGGCAGGCCATGATCCATGTGTGCTCATCCTGTCAAGCTGTGAACTTCTAATAGAGATGTTAAAACTTTATCTTGGTCTATAACCTCTAGTTCAGGCAAAGTATGTTTGGGGTTTGTTTTTTTTTTTATGGTTTCTCTGTTCTTTATCTTGGAGCTGAGAAGTTGTCAGTGAGATACTTCACTGTTTAATTTTACTCCTGTTATCATGAGCATCTTCATCAAAGCTACCTCACAATGAAATGCATAAGTAACAGATTGATGAATGGCAAATTATGGCCTCTCAGGGATTTGGAAGGAAGGGTTGATGTAATGTATACATTTAGGGAAGTATGGTGCAGGCTTTCCTGAGTGCCCAGTATTCCTCTTCTCTCCCCTACCAGTTCTTAAGCATTTTAAGAGGGGATGTCAACCCACTTCTAGATGCAGCTCAATATGTATTTCCAGCATTTATGCAAAATACATGTGAAGTGCCCTGTTCTTTCTTTTCTGCACCCTTCCCCCCATTCCATCACCTTTGCATATTTTAGCATCCACAGTATAAAATTAGTTCACACTTAAACAGTAGGTTTTAGAATCAACAGATAATAAAGAAAGTAGAAGCTTTCTTGTCCCTGCCCATTTCTCATTTACAAATGTTAAATGAAACTAAATATATTGGTTTGCTCTTTAAATGTCTTAAATTGTCCAGTTATGTGATCCCAGAGGGAAGGAAGGTTTGTCCATGCAGTTGCAAATGGTTTTGTAGACAGCTTTCCCTTACACCTATTTAGAAAAAAAAAAAAAAAAGAGTATATCCCTTAGCATTGAGCAGCCTGGGAGTGGCAGAGCCTTGAAAAGCCTGAGCTCATTTGACTTGGTAAAACTTTTTCTCCTATAGCGTCAAAGAAAAATACAGAAAGACCGTCTTGTGGGGGAGTTCACCACAGCACTAACAAATTTCCAAAGACTCCAAAGGCAAGCTGCTGAGAAAGAAAAAGACTTTGTAGCCAGAGTAAGAGCCAGCTCAAGAGTATCTGTAAGTATTGGAAAATGTGCCATTATACTCTGTTTACAATTGTGTTGGTGGTGTTCAATGTCAAAATTTCCTCCATAATGCTGCTTACAAAAGCTCATATCTAACTGCAAATATTGCAGAACATGTGCTTTATAATTAAAAGTACATTATTATAAGTTTTCTTTGCTCCTTTTTATGCATAGCTGAATTATGCAGAAAGTTTTAAAGGCTGAATTAAGTTGTAACGCCCCCCAGCCTCAAACTGTTTCTTTTTTCCCTTACTTTTGTCACACAAAGGCATGAACTGCCCCTGGGTTCATGCCGTAATCTTGCAAAAGCAATTTTCAGTAGACTTTTAAATGCTTTTGCTGGGCCCTTAGATATCAGCAGATTTTTCCTACAGAGAAGAATCACATGCCAGATTTCTATGCAGTAGTAAAGTAGAGAAGTGCTGAGAAGCTTGAGATGTTGGGCTTTTACTTGTTAGCATATCAATTTTGTCCTTCACTCTGTGCCAAATACACGTTGCTGTACTTGTAAGTTTCAGCAGGCAGTTACTGAGCTGAATGTTTTTGCTTGTATTTCAGCTTCATGCATGTATAAAGCAAAACCAGGATGAGAATATGTTAACTCATGTTTCAGTTTGAAGTTGACTTGCTATAAAACTTGTAATATTGACTTATAGAAATGCTGACAGTGCTCCTTTCAGGGCCATAATGTTTTATTTATATTTTTAAACGCTGATCATGTAGGGTGGTGCTCCTGAAGACACCTACAAAGAAGGAACGCTTGTCTCTTGGGACAGGTAGGCTGAATTTGTTAATAAGTCTTAACCTAGTTCAGAATAATAAATAGCTGTCAGGGAAGCCAGCTGCCTATATATATATATATATATATATGTAATTTTTTTTTTTCCCTGATCAATTGCCTTCTTCTGGAGGGAGTTGGGATACGTTGTTCAGTTTGACTTTCTTCCATACCGCAAGTGTTTAGTGGGATACGTGGGAAGAAAAAGGAGCAGTTCACATCATCTCCCCCTTCTTTCCCCGTGCTTTGGCTTTAGTCATTTCCTTAAGCTGCCCTAAGTCTGTATTTGGGCTTTCTGAGATCCAGGCTTAGGTTAAGTAGAGTCCAACCTGTGCATAGAGTAAAACTGTTCTGTGATAAGGATCCAGTGTTTACTGGGATCTCCCATTACTTTTATACTCTCCAAGAGCTGCTTCTCAATCTCAGGTTCTGTTTTGTTGGCTATCTTGCTTTTGCCTCAGATGGATATAAACTCTGCAGTTTATAATTCAGAAGAAACTTTACCATTCATACTTGGAATTTCCAATCAGCTAGCTCCATGGTATGTGCAACGTTGCTACAGCAGCAACTTCCTATGCCAAAGGTGTGACTGTTAGACCTTCCCTGTTAGCTAGACAGGCAAGGGTAAAAACTTGCATTTTGTTAATTGATAATGTAAAGTGTGTGCTATGTATTTAACTGTCATTTTATTCTTCTGAGTTATTTCTCATTGTGCCTGTTAATTCTGGGTGGGGTTTTTTTGTTTGATAGTCAACCACAAGCACAAGTGCAAGATGAAGAAATTACAGAAGATGACCTCCGTCTTATTGAGGAGAGGGAATCTTCCATTAGGCAGCTTGAAGTAAGTGCAAGTGGTTTTACAGTAGAATATGCTTTTAATGCTTCCAAAGAGAAAACATTTTATAGTGGCATGAGCATTAATTGCAGACATTAATCTTGAAGGGTTAGGGTTTGTTTGTGGGTGTGATTTTTTTCCTTTAAGACTACAAATATTACCGTTAGATGTGAAATGTGCATTAGAAATCTATTGTATGAAAGCCATGTTTTGATACTGTGTCTAACTTCAGTGGTTTAGTTATGAAATAAGCGAGTACTGGTGTGATTGCAAGAGAAAATACATATAATTTTTTTCCAACATAGTGGCCATATTATATCACTTTTTTTAACAGTGACTATAAATTAAGCAAAATTATACCTTTCCTCACAGGTATTCCCAATGTATTGTTCAACGTCTATCTTCATTTTGTGTCTTTTTTGAACACTTCTGGAAATAGAGATACTCTGTTTCATTCAAACTTTTGTAATTAAGGACTTGTCAAAAAGTTAAAAATACTTAAAAACAAGATGTAAACTACACAAAAAAAATTGTCACATGTGATGAAATGCTGACATCAAAAGACTTCTGTGAAGACAAAATGAATTTTTCCAGCCAGTCTGGAGTCCACATCTGTAATATCAACAAAGGTGCTGGAACTGGAGTTTGCCAGGAAGTCTTGCTGATGCTTATGGCAAAATCCCTTCTATGTACAAATTTCAGTCATCTCTCCCTTGGCACCCATACATTAACATACGCTGAATTGATCCCGTCATTAGTTAAGAAGAGATGATATGCTCAGTGGTAACATGGCATCGATCACTTCCTCATAACCAGGTGGTAATAGGATAATGTAATATATATTCAATAGCCTGGCCACATTATAGAGGTAATCTCTGTAAAATGTGCTTGCTTGTGAAACTTGTATGTGTTTAATTTAATAGGTTTACTAAAACTAATGCAAATTAGTTTATGCACATGCTTTTATTAATTTGGCTTAAACAGGTAGCTTTTAAGCAAAGTGGGCATGAGCCTTTCCCTTCAGTTTAACTAATACAAGTATGTGTGTAGACAAGCCCTCAGCAATGAGAGATCCTGTTTGTGATGTGAAGTGTACTTTGTGCACATACTCATCTTCCATTAGTTCTATTATAAGCTTGATCTCGTAGTACCAAAAAAGCCTTCCAAATAAACATATTAAGGTTTTTTTATCCTGTAGTGTAAAGAGACATGGATGCATACGTGGGAGGAGAAGGAGCAATATTTGTGTCTAAATGTGCAGGGATGCTACCATATGTTATGTCAATTAATGTGATGATTGTTTCCTTACAGGCAGATATTATGGACATCAATGAAATTTTTAAAGATCTAGGGATGATGATTCATGAACAAGGTGATGTGATAGGTAAGTCCAATTCAAATATTTTCTGAAAATTTCTTACTCTCTCTGGAGATCAGCAGTGTAGAACTTCCTGTTACTGGAAGAATTCCTCTAATGACAGTATCAACGCTAAAGAAAATCAGATGCAACCTAATAACGGGTAGACTGGGAATATATTTAGAAAGTGTGTTTAAAATGTAGTTTAAAACATTATATAGTTTTAAATGTGTATAAAATGTCTTTAAAAGTAATTTTTGAACTGTTTATACATAAAATTGGAGTTTGTGTGAGTCACTGTATTGACTAGTGATATAAGTGTGCAGATTTAGCAAAGGTTCCCGCAGTGCCCTCCATGTGAACAGATTTATTCTTTTAATGAAATGTGATTAGAAAATACATTTTTGAGTCTACTGCTAAGGCATGCTGTTGTCTATGCATACATTTGCAGGGCTTTTTCTGTTTTTCTGTTACATTAGCCTGCAATCTGTTCATATTTTTCCAGGAAAAAAAAAATCTGTATCAGTGTGATTACTTACCAAACAAGAGGCATGCCTCTTGGGGTGTTTTGTGTGTGTTTCCTCTGATTTCATAGGCCCTAGGACACTTTTAGTCTGAGCAGAGAGTAGTCAGTAGCAAGTTGGAGGACAAGTAAAAAACAAAACATACAAAAAAACCAAACCAAACAAAAAGCCCCCAAAATCTACTGAAAGTTTCTACCTTGATTGGTATAAAAGGTTCCTGCTTCTAGAGCAGAGGAGCTGTTACTGACATGAATTCAGCTACTCATTGCCTGGGTGGTTCAGAAATAAACTCATACATAAGTATAGAATGGATCAAACTTCCATAATGCAAGGTATAGAACTCTGGGTATTGATGAAGACACCAGCAGTTGAAGGGTAGCTATGACATATGCTCTCAAGTGTATTTCAGCATTCCAAAACTTTGGGTTATGATTAACCAAAATTTGAAATGTTTTATTTTAAAATAAAGACAGCATAGAAGCCAATGTGGAAAATGCAGATGTACACGTGCAGCAAGCAAACCAGCAGCTGTCAAGAGCAGCAAACTACCAGGTAATGTCAATGCCAACTGCCAGTTGTGTGTAGCTGTCCTTTCTCAGTAGTCTTGACTTCTACTTCCTTATGCGGTTCAGAATTTGCTTATCAATTTCCTCAAGGCTTAGAGAATTAATTAAAGGTTTATGTTAGACTATGATAGTATTTCTAGGTCACTGTAAAACAAAAGTCAGTGACCTCTGAATGCTTTGGGTGTCCTGTAAAATTAGCCAGGCTGTTTCAGAGCACCTGGAGTTACACCTTTATTTAAAAAACAAACAAACAAACTCACTCTTCCTTTTACAGCTCAAGAAGTAAAAAATTCCTGTGTATGGAGAGCAAGCTGCTAAAGATCACTGGAGGAGTAGGGAAGATAAGCAGGGAAGTCTTAAGACGCTGCCAGTTAGCACCAATTTTTGCTGTTTAAAATCTTCTCAAAGCTGTATATATCCAGCTTCTGTTAATTGCTGCCCTAATGCTAAAAACATATTTAAAATTCTCAAACTTTTCTGAAGAGCCTTTTAAATACCTTTAAATGCCACTTCTTTATAACATTTTTGTAACTTACTAGAAGTAATCTTATTAGTAATAAATCTTCCCTCTTAAGTCAAAGTCAGTCCCTAGACTTTTTTTTTTTTTTTAATCCTCTTATGTGTGTTAGTAGTAGCCAGGACAGTAAATCAATGACAAAATGTCTGAAGGATTGTCTGCTGATTTCAGAAGTGGGAGAGGGAAAGGGAGGTATGCGTCCTTGAGCTGTATTCTAGGTGGCACTAACTGGCACACTAAGTGTGGTTAATGGGTCCTATCTTGATACTGACAAAGTTCAGGGAAAAAAAATAGTAGCAGCCAAAATTTTCTGTAGAAGGTGTTAGTTTACTGGCTGAAATTAAAAATTAAAAACTTAATGCTTTATCTTGAGGTGGAAAGGATGAATATCTTCTGATCTCAAAGGAAGGTTATCAGGACTTCTGACAAGCTTCTGTTCAGTGGCTCTGAGACCAAACACTTGGCAGAGTTGTCCTGTGTTTGAAAGGATTGAGTAGTTTGCTTTGTATTTGAGCTTTCCTTTGCTTGAAAATTCATCCTTGTTCCAAGATACTGAAAAATCATTTCCACTTTCAGCAGACTTATTTTAATTTCAGCAGCTATTATATCTGTATGCCCTGACCCCCTCAAGGAAGTGTTAGAGGCCCAGGCGAGCTGGCGGGGACAAGGCTGCACGTGGTTGGTACCTTCACAGCTCCTGTTTGTGGTTCAATGAGGTACGCACCACTCATCTGCCATGTGGGGTGCCTTCACACAGCAGAGCTGTTTGGGTAAAGCCAGGCTCCTCTCCTTTCTTTCTCCCTTTACCACTGCTGCTTCAGCGCTTGTAGAAATGGTCATCAAGTGTATGAGGAATTAAATTCTCCATGTCTTTAGTCTACTAGCTTGCTTAAGTAGTGTTACAGGGAAAATATTTTTACTTCAGTGCAATGCTGGCAAGAAGTGGTTGCTGGGATGAAAAAGGAAGAAGCTGGGAGTATAAAGAGAGTATCTGGCCACAACACAGATTAAATTACAAGGAAGATACTTCAGCAAATGGATTGAGTTCTAGCAAGTAAAATGATGAAATGAAGAAATCTTAATCTGACAATGGGAGCAGAGAAGTGACACTGCGATACTGTTGTGAGACCCCACCTGGAGCACTGCATCCAGTTCTGGGGCCCCCAAAGTAAGAAGGACATGGACCTACTGGAGCAAGTCCAGAGGAGGACCACGAGGATGATCCAAGGGCTGGAGCACCTCTACTATGAGGACAGGCTGGGAGAGTTGGGGCTGTTCAGCCTCGAGAAGAGAAGGCTCCGGGGAGATCTTATAGCGGCCTTCCAGTACCTGAAGGGGCCTACAAGAAAGCTGGGGAGGGACTTGTTACAAGGGGAGATAGTGACAGAACGAGGGGTAATGGCTTTAAACTGAAGAGGGGAGGTTTAGATTAGATATTAGGAAGAAATTCTTGACTGTAAGGGTGGTGAGACACTGGAACAGGTTGCCCAGAGAAGTTGTGGTTGCCCCCTCCCTGGAAGTGTTCAGCCAGGCTGAATGAGGCTTTGAGCAGCCTGGTCTAGTGGAAGGTGTCCCTGCTGATGGCAGGGGGGTTGGAATCAGATGATCTTTAAGGTCCCTTCCAACCCAGACCATTCTATGATTCTAAAAGTAGGAGAAGAGAATAGTTAAGACAAGAAACTTGGTAGTGTGAGTGGTACTGTGGTACTGGGCAGAGAACTGTCAGCTCCAATGAAGAACTGACATAGATGTAGTTCTGCAGGGGGAAAAAAAAACAAACACGCCCAGGCAGAAAAACCTTTGCCAAATAGAGCAAAGTCTGGTTTTGCTTCTGGAGCTGTGGCCTAGAATCCTGAGATTTGAGTGTTATTGTCCCTTGGCTATCAGGAAAAACCTGTGAAACCCACTGGTGATTTCCTTTCCTGGTGTGAAGGAAATGTTCAGATTCCATATCCTGCAGATAAAGCATGACAGACTGCTGCTAGTTTTGCATGCTCTAGTGTCTCAAGTTACAGACCTGTATGGGAGATATGAAAGTTCTGGACATGCTTATAACTTACACTTTTTTGTACCGACATCTGTATAACTGGATCTCTAGTCAGGTGTCTCTCTTTTTTTTCCTTTTTTTCCCCCCTCCCCTTTTTTTTTTTTTTTTTTTTTTAAGAGAAGGTTGTACCTAAGAAACTTGACAAAAACAACTTTAAAATAACTCTGTGAATAGATGCAAAGTCAATCTTCCAGAAGTCTAAAATTGCAGTCCTTTGTCCCCTTCTGTATTTACATTAATAGTCTTTAATTTTATTTTTTTTTCTGGCAGACCATTTCTACTTCCCGTACTGTGCAGACTGATTGTCCATTTTCCTCTGTACACAGTCACCTGCTCTCTCACATTTTCTTTCCCCCGGTGTTTTAATTACATCCATTCATTACATTACTGCATTCTCTTTAATTAGTTTATTATGTATGCCAGAAAATACCACTGAAATTATTCTATTAATACTATAGCCCTAGAATTAAGCCATGGGTAACTTGGCTTTTTGTTTTTGCTGTTTTTTTGTTTTTGTGAATAACTTCATATGATTTGTTAGTAAGGACACAATTTAGTTAGATTGCACAAGCAATAGGACCATAAAAGCATTTGAGTAGTCATCTGATGTGGTGGTGCAGTTTTCAATCAACTTGTTTTTTTCTCTATTGGCAGCAAAGGTCCCGAAAGAAGATGTGCATCCTCATTATTGTACTTGCTGTTGGAGTATTGCTTCTTGGAATCATCATATGGTTAGCTGCAAGATAAGTCTCTGGAGAAAGTGTTGTAATTGGTATTTAAATTATGAAAGGAAATTCCTAATCATGGTTTGCTCATTTTGAAGCTGAGTAAAATAATGGTTCTGTACTTCATCACACTTACTTTTTTATAAGACTCTTTGTTTTAACCTGAGAAGTATCGTTCTCAGCACTACTGACAGTGTAACTGCCTGCCCTCTTGGATGTGGGTGCTGTCTTACTAGAAAAGAACAGTCAAGGTCATAACCTGTTCCGTTAACTTAAACATAAAAACCTCTTGAGGTTTAGGAGGCTAATCAAAATCCTGATAATTTCTTTTGACAGGGGAGGTAATTATGTTTTCAGATATTGCTAAATTTTGCTACCAAAACAAACTCCCGAGTTGTTGCTTGAGGCAATGAATTCACATCTCAGAATTTATTTTTAAGTTGGAAATGTCTGTCTCTTACCACTCACCTGCCCATTTGATATGGGTGGTTCAAAAATAAAATGCAGGTTGCTGAAGTTGGTGTGATCTCTCTTTCATAGCTGAAGCCTTTGAATTAAGCTTTCAGTTTGCCTGAAATCTTTTTAGATGCTTCATATATCTCTGTATCTGGCGCTGAGTGTGGTTATGCCTGGAAGCCTCCTGCAAAGGTAGGTAGGGTGGATGATGTAATTGTGTAGATTTTTTTGATTCAGTTCTTGCACTAAGAAATAGTGTGTTTTATGTGCACACGTCCAGTATCTTTGCACCTGAAGTGTGCATCAAGGAGCTTGGCTGGATGAAAATAAGCTCTAGTCTGTGAATTCTTAGATTTACTGGGAGAAATTCCCAACTTCCTAACTGCACGTGAATATCAGTGTTCTGAAACTGCTGTGATTCGGTTTCCATGGACAGATACAAAGTTGTATGTGAGGTCTTTCATACAGCTGAAGAAAAGAAGATTATAAGCTCAATTCCAAGTTCAACAGTGGTATTTGAAATTAAGTTGAAATCGGCTGAACTGATTCAAACTGTTTAAGGTGTTTGCTTATAGCCTTTAAAATGACCTTTTTCCCTTTGTGCCATTTTGTACTAATATATTAAAAATGTAACAGCACTTTTTTGCCAATTAATCGATTTGCCTTTTTAATTGATCTTGATGAACTAATATGAAAAGTGTACAGATGAAAAAGTCACTTAATCTGTATTTTATAAAGTTATTGTACACTAGATTGGTAGAGAATGCACTGTTTACATGGTGAGCTATGAAATATAATTTGGGAACAATCTAACTGTAAGCATAAATGAACTTCAGAATTGTAACTGTGTAACCTAAATAAAGGTCTTTTAAAGAGTATTGTTTTTAGTAGTTCCTTCTCTTTTTTCTTTTTTTTCTTTTTTTTTTTTTTTTTAGAATCTGTCTTTACAGGCACAGCTGTTGTCTTTGCTGCTATGTAAATGATTCAAACTTCCTTCAAAAACTCGAGAGAATTTCAGCTCTGCTGGCTAATCAGCCCAGAGGGACCTCTGTTCCTGTGCTGCATCTCACATGGTTTATGAAAATGCTCCTGGATCTTGCATTCCCACCTGTGTGAGCCCAGCCTCGGGAGGAAAGGCTGCTTTGCGCTGTGTGGCTGCTGACAGTGGGTGCTGAGGGTAGTTACTCTGTCTCCTTCGGCATAGCATGAAACTTTGGGAGGGATGTGAATCCATGGTGTGGGAAGTAGGCTTGTGCTGCTGTATTTGGATTCCCAAAACCAAGTCCTGTGAAACTGCATAATTATGTTCTACATGACGTGGAAAAGACATCTGAGATTGGAAGGGGAATTTAATTTTGATGTAAGCTGCAGTCTGTTGAGATCCCAGCTACTGCTGGAGATATGGAGATTTGAGATATGGAAATTGGAGAGATATGTATTTGATGTTTGGACTGTTTGGTAGATGAGGAATTGGCTGGATGGTCACATCCAGAGGGTAGTGATCGATGGCTCAATGTCCAGATCAAGACTGGTGACTGGTCCCTCAAGGGTCCATACTGGGACCAGTACTGTTTAGTATCTTCATCAATGACACAGTGGGATCAAGTGCACCCTGAGCAAGTTTGCAGATTATACCAAGCTGGGTGGTGTGGTTGACATGCCCGAGGGATGAGATGCCATCCAGAGGGACCTGGACAAGCTTGAGAAGTGGGCCCATGTGAACCTCATGAGGTTCAAAAACGCCAAGTACAAGGTCCTGCACCTGGGTTGGGGCAACCCCTGGTATCAATACAGGCTGAGGGATGAAGGCTTTGAGAGCAGCCCTGTGGAGAAGGGCTTGGGGGTACTGGTGGATGAAAAGCTGGATGTGAGCCGGCAATGTGCGCTTGCAGCCCAGCAGGCCAACCATATCCTGGGCTGCATCAAGAGAAGCGTGGCCAGCAGGTCGAGGGAGGGGATTCTGCCCCCCTGCTCCTCTCTGATGAGACCCCACCTGGAGTACTGCGTCCAGTTCTGGAGTCCTCAGCACAGGAAAGACTGTGGATCTGTTGGAGCAGGTCCAGAGGAGGACCACAAGAAAAATTATCAGAGCGATGGGACACCTCTTCTATGAGGACAGGCTGAGAGAGTTGGGGCTGTTCAACCTGGAAAAGAGAAGGCTCCAGGGAGACCTTATTGTGGCTTTTCAATACTTGAAGGGGGCCTATAAGAAAGATGGGGGCAGACTTTTTAACAGGGCTTGTAGTGATATGGCAAAGGGTAAAGGATTTAAACTAAAACCATGGATTTAGACTAGATATAAGGATGACATTTTTTATGTCGAGGGTGGTGAGACACTGGCACAGGTTGCCAGAGAGGTGGGAGAAGCCCCATCCCTGGAAACATTCAAGGTCAGGCTGGACGGGGCTCTGAGCAACCTGATCTAGTTGAAGATGTCCCTGCCCACTGAAGGGGGTGTGGCCTAGGGGGACTTTAAAGTTCCCTTCCAACCCAAACATTCTATGATCCTGTGTTCCTGGGGCTGCCTTTGTGCTGGGAGAGAGACAGGGCCTCCATTACCCTTACTTGTTAAATAACCCTCAGATATGCTTTGGGCCCCTACCAGCCACGGTAAGGCTGGCACTCGCAATCCTAATGCTTTTTTTTGTTTGTTTCCAGACTACGCTGGTCTAAACCACAAGAGCAGACAGCATTTTGGCTGAGTGGCTTTCTCACCAGTGAACTGTCCAAATCTGAATTTGGAAGTTTCCTGACCTTAATAGTTACCAAACTCTTTACACTATTGCAAACAGGTACAAAGGAATGGCCTTATCCTACTTGCCCAGGAGATCCTTTTCTCTGTTACAATGCCTCATACCTGCTTCTGTCAGTGACTGACTGATTCCACTGACATGCTTGGGAGGAAAAGCAGCACTTCAGCAGCAGATCTTCATTTCTGACTCCTGGCAGATCAGAAATCCTGTCTATGCTTAATACTTGTCACATTTTGTATGCATTGCAATTTGTCTGTTTGTTTTGCTTCTAGAAGGGTTCTCTACTAAAAGACCTATAAAGTTGAAGACTATTGCTCGTCTTGGGATGAAACCGTATATGTACTGATTGCCTATTTATCTTATAAAGGGATCAATACCTTCATTACTGAGTTTATCCAGCAATGACTGTAAGGCAGAATAGCCAGTATATAAAGCTTCATCCATCAGGAGCTGGTGAAAATCAGGCTGGGGCAAGAATTTTGAGTGACTTGGAAATTCTGCAAGTTGCAGAGCATCGCATTTCCCAAACCCGTGCTGCAACCTGCTACCTCTGTTCTTGTTCTTCTGCATCTGATTTATCTGCACATCTTTATTTCCCACTTGCAGTTGGCTTTTTCTTTTTAGGCAGTCATGCGTCTTATCTGTTCAACTGCTCTCCAGTGGTAGTGGTTCAGGCACTGTCAGAGGGAAGAGCACTGCTGAGAGCCACGCTGTGTGCATTGCTTGCTTTCTCATTCTTCATCTCCTACTCATAAAAACTACTTATGTGGTGGGGGTCCCTCCCCCACTTACTCTCAGACAAATGATTTCTTCCTTTCTTGGATGCTAGTGGAGGAGAGAGACTGAAGCCATTTACCTCTGGAAGAGATGAAGGGCCAGCTGTCAGAAGTCACAGGGATGTCTCTGCCTTGGCAACCAGATGGGAACTGGCTGGTCCCAGCAGGCTGGGCTGCTGCTGCCACCTGGGCTGTGAGACAGGGGGTGGTGGGGAAGTCAGCACCAGAGTGTTTACCCACAAGCTCCTGTGCCTGTTGGAGAGACCAGCCTGCAAGGCCCTAATTGCTCATTAAGAATCTTGGTGCTATTAATTTTTAAACTTGATTAGGCAGAAACAAAGTGTTGGGCTTTGTTGTATTTAGATTGTCCATGTTGGGGGGCATAAATACTCCTTTTTAAGCTGCTTGTAATGGAGCTCCTCTCCTGTCCTTTCCCTCCCCTGCATATATCCACACTTAACTGTATAAAATGCAATTTCCAAGTATTTAAAGAAAGCTTTGATATCTATTAAGAACCCAGTAAAACATCTGGATGTAACATGTATGAGTCAATGTTTATAGAACAAAGATTTTGTCTGTTCCAAATTATCCATCAATTTCTGTCAGATTAGCAGGGCCAAAAAATGCAATCAAAGCACCCTTCATTTCACTGAAGGAACCTGGTAAGAATAGTTCCTTTGTAGTTATCTTAACCACACACCAGGGGTGCTTTTCTGTTCTTTCTTGCTTTTTCAAAGAGCTGAAAATCACAGGGGCAGACAGCTTTTTAAAGGCTTTTTTATTTTTTTTTTCTGCACCTATCCCTTTGGAAATTGTTCTTGATAATCAGCAGGGTGTACAATATCCCCAAACTAACTTCATACCTAAGAGCCGCCTTAAGTCACCCACACACACCCTGTGTTCTTATAGTTGGCAAATATGTTTGATGTCAGAGGTATGGGCTAGATTTTGGGCATCAAAAGTAGTTTGAAACAATAAAAAAAAAAAAAAATAAACATTTTGGGAAGTAAGGAGTCAAAAGGTGGGGAGGGAAATAATGACACAATCTGTTAGAGTTTGAAAGATCAAAGACCCTTGTAGTTGATCATTGGTTTGGGTTGTTTCAAGGACTGTTTGTGTTGCTGAGTATAATGTTTAGAAAAGATGACTTGCTTTGCTTTTGTATAGTTCTGGTTGAACTGATTTAGGAGCAGAAGGTAAGTGAGAGAGGAAAAAGCAGAGATCTGATGAAAATAAACATTTGATGACTTTCTGTTTCTTATGATACCTATGGTGCAAAGTGGTGCTTAAGTGCATAGCATGCAGCTTTTCTTTTCAGTTTGCAATTAAGTCCAGATCTCTCACCCAAAGCTGTTGTGGAGTGAGGAATAATTATTGTCTGATGAGGTGCCCACCTGCAGAGCCATTCTAAATGCTACTGCAGCATAGAATTTTATGAATAAATATCTGAAAGCAACCAGCTTTCAGACATCTTTGTCCTTGTACGTGTCTCCGATGGTGCCCCTGAAGCTGCAGAAGTTTCTGTAACTTAAGAATGCGGATAACAAGGAATTAATTTAGTTCTTTGCATGTCCTGAACATATTCAATGATAAAGGAAGCCAAGTGTTTGCACAACAGTAAGGAACTCTACAAACCCAGAAGTAACCAGAAAAAGTAACAAAATGTTCATTTTCTAAAGGCATGCTGTATTCCCTCGAGTAGAACATCATGAGAGCACCAAACAATGTCGTAATTTGCTATTTATACAACTGATCCTCTGCTTTTCCCGTTGGCTATTTTGAATGTCTAGGCTTGAACACAGCTGCAGTGGTTCTTTTTGCTCCTGTTCCAAATATCAGAAAGGTGCTCGGGGTAAGGGAATGCATCACACTTGTTGATAGTTGCAAGAATATTCTGGAGAATAAATACTCACTGTGTCTGCTTGTTAATAGTCATACCTCAGTCCACAACACAGCAGTTTTCTGCTACTGCTGATAAAATAGGTTTTTCTGATTTAAGGAAAAAAAAAAAAGTAGATTACGAGGCTTGTTACCACAAGAAAATTAATTAGATTGCAACTTTGGTTTTATTAATGTCATGTATTTTAAAGTAAGTTTGAAAAAAGTGGTGGAAAAACAGTAAAAATTAAAAAAATAATTTGGAGGTTGCTAGCAGCATTGGACATCACACCCACCTTTCCAACCAACGTCTTTGAGATTTATCATGGACTGAGTTATGGTAATGTTTTTTCCTTTATTTAATGTTTAAGCAGAAAATGTTTGGTCTTTGGCAGTGCGGGTTGTAGTCTGAAGAGGTAACAAGTGTGGGAGGGAGCAGGGAAACTGCATCATCCAGGCATATAATATACCTTCCTGCTGTTACTCAATAAAGGAAAAGCTGATGGAGCTATTGCTGTAACTGCCACACTTGCAGCTGAGGAGGGAGGACTTGACCATGCTTAAGACCCCCCAGCGAGTTCCTCAGAGACAGCTTCAGCTGCTCCCAAGCCCTGCCCACTGGATGGACCTTTATCTAAAGGAGGTAAGGAGGGACAAGGAGAGGATCGTTTCAGCTCTAAAGGAGAACATCAGCTAGCTACTTGCAGAGAGAGTAGATAAATATATTCCCTGCCATCTGCGCTGTGTTTGCTCCCTACCACCCACCCTTGCATACTTTGGGATGCTCTCTCTGCAGAGGGAACTGAAAACCCAAAACTGGGTTTCCCACAACCAAGCACAAGGGAAGAATTAGACCTTTGTATCTCATGCTCTTCAAGAACTTCTCTGCCACGAGTGTCACTGAAGTAGTGAGAAGCCTCATTGTCTGATATGCTGTTCCCTGACAGTTCTTCTTCAACCAGATAAAGAATAAATACAGTCTTGGAGACTAGCCACTGTGTTGTCAGGGAAAATTAGGCTGAAGAAGCTTGGAGGATTAGAAATGCTTATTAAAAAGTAGATTTAAACTGTCTTTGTAAGATGACAAAAACAAGTTGAGGCTTTCTTACCCTGTGTCAGCCTTGGTTTTGATGTCTTCAGCAAATCATTATTTAAAATAATAAAAAAGAGAACTTCAAATGCAGAAGGAAATTAGAGCATTTGTCCCTGAGCTGCATTATTTCTGTTAGTTTATAAACTAGTTTGTAAATTCCTAAGCAAGGAATTGCGAACCTTAAAGCTCTAAGAGGAGAGGGGCTGTCTGCAGCAATGAGCCACTATCCTTCTTCCACAGCAGCCCCACGATGGCATCTCTGGGAAAGGTCGGTCTGGCACCTGAACAGCCAGACAAAAGCACAGGGCATCCTTAATTTTCAGGTTTTTCATTTAAAGGATGAAATACTCTTAAATACCATCTGCTGCAAGAGGAATAGAGACGTGGCCCTCTCTCTGATACCTGAGTTTTAGAGTTGGGGAAAGAGCTCTTCTGCAGCCTCCTCAGCCATCCTGTGCTGGGGCAGGATGCGGTAGTTATTTAAGCTTGTCTGGTTGCAAACAGGAATAGAGTCGGGAGTTTGAATACCTGAGAATCTGAAATTACAGTGAGAAAATGCAGCTGGAATATTGGAGAGAACCACTTGGGTATCTTAATAGTTGCGTTGCAGATGAGTGCTGGACTGGCTCTTGTTAAAGTCTGTGGTGCCTTGAGATGAGTGAAGAATGTATTTGTTTAGTGTTTTGTGGAAGCTTCTTTAACAGTTTTGGTATCTGAATGTTTCAGTGAAGGGTAGAAATCACTTCTGATAATCTGTTTCGAGGAGTATGGATTTTGTTAAAAATATTTGGACTATAAAATAGATTTTGAAATATACAGACTTGCTTTCAGTGCTGTATAAATTGAGGGTAGTGGATTATAGGCTATTTGAGATTTATTCAAGAAAAATATCGGTATGTTTCTGTAAGATGTGCAAGATATTTTCTTGGTTGCTCGTTAGGCTAAATTAAATGAACAGCTACCTGGAAGGTTGGGCTGTTTCAATAGGGGTTTCCATAACCCTTGGTTTGGGGCAGATCATGACTATTTGGGTGGACTGAGACCCTGTCAGCTGCTGCTGGGCTGTTCTGCTTAACCACAGAGTTTCCCTGTCCTTTTGAAACTGTCTCTATGAAGCACCACTTACAATTTGTCCTTGCAAAAATTTATCAGGAGAAGCAAACACTGTTTTTTGCAAGGGGTTTTCTATCTGTTTCCCAGACAGAATGCAGGAGGTGCACTAAACCAGCACAGAGAAGGCAACCAGCGCTACAATCCACCTCCTGGGCTTTGCCACCCTTGGCGTGGTGCCCTCAGAAACCAAGGTCCCTCTCCAGGACTCAGACTGTCCTCCTTCAGCATCTTCCCTACAGACCCCAAGCCAACTCAGCCGGACACGAGGCAATTTTTTTTAAAAGCAAATCTTTGCACAATTTATCCTGGTGTTGCCTTTCCTGCTGGCAGCTTTTCCCCTGCTCCAGCCTTCGCCTGGCAGCCCGAATGGGCAGAACCAGCTCTGCTTTAAGGTTCTGCCTACCCTATTGTGCCAACTTTCTTTCTGCAAATAAGGTCATTTAGGTTGGCTACATGATTGCTATGCAAGTCAGTAGTTCTAGGCTGAGAACAAACACTTTATTCACTCAATGTCAAAGGCATTCAGTGATGGAGCAATTTGACATCATCAATTCAGTAACTTCCATGAACTTCTCAACCAGTTGTAGCCTTGATCTCAGTGTAGCTCTTTCCAATGAAGAGGAGAATTTTGTTTCTTCTAGCAAGCACTAGAGTGTTTTGGTTTTTATTTTTTTTAAAAATCCCTACAGGTCTAATTTTATGATGGAACTGCACCTGAAAACAGGCAAGTGCCCAGTGATCCAAGTATTTCCTTGCAAATCAGCTCTCCTGTCATGTCCTCTGCTTCCCTCCACCCCTAGATTTACTTCTGAACATTGCCAGGACAGGGGAAGTTTGACCTCAAGTCCTCTTTTCCCGCCAGTCATAAGATATCCATAAACTCTCTAGCTAAACTGCAACTCCTCTGCATTTTCAGTAGAAATTATTTCTCAAAAAAAAAAAGTATGAGGTTTGTGATTCATCCATTTGCAAACATGGCTCTGCATAAAAAGGCTAAAGGGATATTTTGTAAACCATGCACATAGACTAGAAGAACTCTGAAAACCCAGAAATATTACATAAAGACCACAAGACTAATTGAAAGTAAGAAAAATATTTGAGGGGAGATGATGAGGTAGGGGAGACAGAAAAGGATCTT
The DNA here is from genome assembly GCF_000700745.2 of Antrostomus carolinensis. NCBI lineage: Eukaryota > Metazoa > Chordata > Aves > Caprimulgiformes > Caprimulgidae > Antrostomus > Antrostomus carolinensis. The sequence goes on from NW_010287495.1 coordinate 39,257, forward strand.
TCTGTAGCTCGTGCTTATAGAGAGGGACAGAAACAAATATAACAACGGTAGGTCTGAGAAACTGGACCTAACTGCGGAGGGTTGTACTGAATAACACTATGCAACATTGTTCTGGGCATTACATGGTGGCTGACTGTCACCCAGTACAGATGACTCAAATTTTGGAAATTGCTCTTCTATGAATAGCCTTCTAAAGCTGGCCTTCTCTACAGCCAGAAAAACCATCTTTGCTGTTGTTGTTTTACAGCTTTGAGAGGGAAAAAAACAGGAGCTTTTCTGCATGTTGTGTTTCACTTTTATCCTGAGGATTCGGTAGTCTGGTGGAGTCATTTGTATTATGAGTCTAGGGAAGTGCTCAGATCCCTGAACTTTTCTTGACTTCCCAGTTATGTTCTTGTTTTTTGGGAAGGGTGTGTGCAAAGCAAAAAAAAAAAAGTAAAGAGGACTCGAGCAGAGGCAGGGTGTGTTAGGAAGGCTTGTAAAAGGATTAAGAGCAAAGTAATGGCATCACAGTAATATCAAGAAATTGAGATATACAGGCGTAACTCAGGTTGCCTATGCATGAGTTGTTGCAAGACAAAATGTATACCAGCCTCAAAACTTAGACACTTAACAAGTCAAATATTTTATTAAAACATATTCAAAATTTCAGGGAGGCATATTTGCCTTGACAGGATCCTAAAGGTTGCAAAGGGTCCAAGAGTGTTGGTATTTTAATAACTTCTGGTTCTTAATTACTTTTGTGCCTCCTTATCTCTGCTCTTCTATTGGGAATGTGCCAGTGAAGGAGATGGGGTATTCCCAATGCATGCTTGTTCATTTGTGCTTTTCACCATGATTCCTCTGCACTAAAAACATATCTGCAATACTCCTGTGCTATTCCCTTGGGATGTTTCTAGCAAGAACCCTGGCCTAAACCGTATTCTCCGCTTGGATGCAGCAACTCAAGTCCTCAAAGGAACGCAAGAGTGGGACTGATTTTTTGAAAGATGTGTACAAAATACCATGGCAGGTACTGAAGATGTATTAAATCTTATGCTTATCTGACATGCTGCTCTTCAATGCCAAGGACACCTTGAAAATTTTCATCTGGCAACTAAACTTTTTTTTTTTTTTTTTTTAGCCTCAAATTTGGGCCAGCCTTCAGTAGTCATTCCTAAAGGGAGAAGGAAGGAGTTTCCTCAGCTTGATCCTCAGGCTTTCCTAGTTAGGCTTTGTCACATACACAGAGGATCTTGTGTTGAGGTCCTTAACAAAATCAGCCCAAAAGCATTTAAGGAAGGTGAAAAGTACAATGTTATCAAATGCTTTATCAGGAAACCATTTGTCTCATCAAAAATTCTTGAGCACTGAAGAACAAAACATACGGGGTTTGTAAATCAAAATAAGAAAGAAGAATGCAAATTTAAAGTGGTTTAACCCAGCCTCTAACAGGAGCCCTTTTTAGGAGCTGATTGTTGTTTTGTTTTATCTACTTATCCAGGGTTGTAAAATTTTCTGTGGATATGCATTACAGAATACTTCCCACTGTGCCGTTGTGCTTAATGACTATTAGTCATTACTGTGCTAATAGTACTGATTTGCTTTTAATGGGTGCCAAAGTACCTTGAGTGTTTACTTTGTTAAAGATGCTGTGGGCAAGGGGATGAAGCAGATTATTTAAGGGGGGGTGGGAGGGGGGGAAGTGCTCTGGTGTGTGGATGG
>NW_010287495.1:41124-42429 GCF_000700745.2 Antrostomus carolinensis
CCAAAAAAAAAAAAAAAAAACCAACAAACTCAAACTGCTTGAGACTCGGGCAACAGTCTATTGGTAGAGTCTGAAGGCTGAGATGCTGTATCATTCCTACCTAGGCTGTCTTTTCCCTCAAAGAGGGTCAGAGCAACCTGGACAACCTGCGCACCAGTCACCCTATTGATGATATTTTTCTACCAGGTGTAAGAACAGAGGGGTAAAAAACCCCAAGATCTGCAGATACTGTCTGGAAAACCCTCGAGGGTGTTTTTAGCTCATTAGTCCAGATGAAGATTTGCTAGAAGAACAGATAAGTGACTGGGGATGTCTCTTGAACTGGGGATGATGTACTTCACAGACAAATTTGACAAGAGGCTGTGATCATGTCAACTAACAATTTGCAGGGAAGTCTGGGTTTGGACTGTAACCTCTTATCCTACCAGGGATAACAAGAGTATGGTGTTAAAATAATACAGAAGCTCTTGAAAAATGCTGAGGAGCCAGACTCTGATCTATACTTAGCAGTGTGAAATTACAATACAGTACCAACAAACCAAAGTTCATTACTGGTAGACTATCTATTTAATGGGAAACTCATAATTTGGTTGTTGCAATATCAGGCTTGTAGGAATAGAGAGAGAGATGAATGAAGTTAAACAAAAAAAGACATTATGATTTAAAGTCCATGAAATACCACTACTTATGGAAAATGACTTATTATGCAACGAGGTTGGAAAGAAGCAGTCAGCAACAGCATTAGTATCACATGAGTCTTCTGAGGCTGTGACCACAGATGGATGTGTGCTGTGACCACCTTCTCAGGCTTCCACAGAGGGTTTAGGGGAGAGCACTGAATTCACTGCTTCCTCGAGGAGCTCTGCTTCAAAAGCAGAACTATTATGGGCCCAGATATGTGAGCTCCAGAGTGCTATGCTGCCAGAACAAATCATTGTCTGCTGGCCATAATGGTATTGGTATTTTAAAGCAGATCTGCAAAACACTAATGGGGCAAGAGGCCATCAGAAAGAAATCCTGTTGATAAGTTTTGCTTATAAGTGCTAGCAGTGTATTGACTGGGCAAGACAGGTGTGGTGTTAGGAACTGGTGACTTCAAAGGGCTTAGCTTCAGAGATGGGAGTTCTGTGAAGTGGTGGTGGAAGTGTGAGTTCCCTGGGCAGAGCTGATGGAACTGGTCCCTGAAGGAGAGCTTCTCTGTGTGCAGGGTGATGCCTCAACACTGCTGTCTTGGAGGCCTGTCTCACTTTACTGTATATCCCTTCCCAAAGGAAAAATGGAGATTCCTCTTTAGCAGAATTGACC
>NW_010287495.1:42468-55315 GCF_000700745.2 Antrostomus carolinensis
TCAATTTCTCTGTCTAGTTGATCTCAGTAGGGCAATTTTTCTCTTATTGGAGGAAAGAAAACAAACAACACTCCCCCCTGCTTTTCCTGCTGTAAACAAGGGTATGTATGAAAACAGCACTTGTGTTCAAAATGCTGTATCATAAAGAAATCATGTGCTGTGTTGAAGAATTTTCTGTTTGCAAGGTGCTTCACAGGCCATACCATCAGGCAGCATCACCCAAATCAGCTGCTTGAAATCTCTGCACCAGAGTGCAGCATTTAAGGCAAAAACCAATCCTTTGAAAAAATGCAGTTTAGGGATGCCTCTGACCTCCACTGGGAGGGAGGTTTAAGAAGATTGTTTTGTAATTGCATATTCCAATATCCAGAGTGCACAAAAGGCACTGCTCTTATTTGCAACGTTGATAGTTTGCTTGTGCAATTGCTGCAGAAGCTTTGCTTGCCCAGCCCCCAGCGCACCCCCAGGTCTGCTGGCTTTGCGAAAGGAGTGCTACTGTTGATTTACAGCTTGTAGACTGGCCAGCTCTGACCCCCAAGCCTGCATAAATGGGGGTCAGATCTATTTTCCCATGTCTATGACTTTTTCACATAGAACCCTTTTCTCTTTGGGAGTAGAGAAAGGCCAGCCCATGCTTTGGCACTTCTGTAGCAGAGTAAGAATGGAGCGAGGAAGCTCCGTGTCTTCTTGTGCAACCTCTTCCCTGTTCTCCTCAACCCCAAACGTGAACTGACCACACAACTTGACATGAAGAAAATTTAGGAATCAATCTCAGTCCTCACGTTTAAAAGTAAAACTTTTCCTAAAATAAATATTTTAGGTTTTGGTTTTTTTAAATTGTCAGCTTTTCATATTCAAGAACTGCAACTCCTGAAAGTTCAAAGCAAGCTTGGTTACAGGAAGAGGTAGTTTCTTTTTCCTGCAGCCCAGTGATATTTTGTCAAAATGGGCTTATCTCTGCTCTGGTGAGATCTCACCTGGAATACTGCATCCAATTTTGAAGCCCTCAACACTAGGATGTGTACCTGTTAGAGCAAGTCCAGAGGAGGGCCACAAAATTGATCAAAGGGCTGGAGCACCTCTCCTATGAAGACAGGCTGAGAGAGTTGAGGTTGTTCAGCCTGGAGAAGAGATGGCTCCAGAGGGACCTTACAGCGCCCTTCCAGTACCTGAAAGGTGCCTATAAGAAAGCTGGGGAAGAACTGTTCACAAGGGCATGTAGCAATAGGATGAGGGGTAATGGTTTTAAACTAGAAAAGGGTAGATTTAGGTTGGATATTAGGAAAAAAGTTCTTCAATATGAGGGTGGTGGATCATTGGAACAGGTTGCCCAGAGAGATAGTGGAGGCCCCGTCCCTGGGAATAGAGGGAGGCTTGATGGGGCTCTGAGCAACCTGCTCGTGTAAAGATGTCCCTGCTCACTGCAGGGCGGTTGGACTAGATGAACTTTGAAGGTCCCTTCCAACCCAATACATTCTATAATTCTATGTAATTTGTCCATTTCATGACTAATACAGAAGGAATTAAAGCCTCGGTTAAAGCAAAAGCCAGCAAATAGGCAGTTGCTCCTGCATGATCTTTGTTGTCCCCTCACACCCACACAGCTTTGCATGCCTGGAGTCAGCTGATAGCTTATAAAGCAAACAAGGACCCAAATTCGTGTCACCAGCAGAAAGTGTCAAATACTTCTCTGCTCAGGAGTCCCTGCAAATAGTCTGTGGATACTGAGCTCAGCTGGTACAGTCACATGTAGAAAGGTTGCTTATGTAAGTATGGGTTTTGGGCTTCAGTCTCGAGGGTATATTAACAAACCTGTCATCGCTGAAAATTGAAATAACATGTATTCATTCTTTGGATTGGTATTGTGTGCTCCAAGCAGTGATTTGTTTAGTTTTGCTTGGAAGACTCCAGCTTTGGTGAAGTGAGGCCTAATTTGAAAATGTTTGTGCCTATGAATGTTAGACAGCTGCAAATCTGTACAGTAGTGCTCATATGGGAACAGCTGACATCTGCTTTTCTGCTGATGTTTAGAAGAAATATCTGTGATCTGGACTTAAACTTTCTCAAAAAATCTAGACATCTCTCCATCATACTTATTGTTTCTTCTGCAACATTTGCATAACAGCTTTGAAAAAATGTCAGTGGTTCATAAAGTAACACATATGAGGTTCAACAAGGCCAAGTGCCGGGTCCTGCACTTGGGTCACAACAACCCCATGTAACACTACAGGCTTGGAGAGGAGCAGCTGGAGAGCCGCGCAGCAGAGAAGGACCTGAGAGTGTTGGTTGACACTTGGTTGACAGCTGGCTGAACATGAGCCAGCAGTGTGCCCAGGTGGCCAAGAAGGCCCACGGCGTCCTGGCTGGTATCAGCAATAGTGTGGCCAGCAAGACTAAGGAAGGCATCCACTCCCTGCACTTGGCACCAGTGATGCTGCACCTCAAGTACTGTGTTCAGTTTTGGGCCCCTCACAAGAAGGACAGGGAGATGTTGGAGTGTGTGCAAAGAAGGGCAACAAAGGGTCTGGAGCACAAGTCTAATGAGGAGCAGCTGAGGGAACTGGAGTTATTTAGTCTGGAGAAAAGGAGTCTGAGGGGAGACCTCATCGCTCTCTACAACCACCTGAAAGGAGGGTGTAGAGAGGTGGGGACTGGTCTATTCAACCAAGTAACAAGCAATAGGGCAAGAGGAAATTACCTCAAATTGCACCAGGAGAGGTTTATATTGGATATTAGGAAAAGTTTCTTCACCAAAAGGGTAGTCAAGCATTGGAACAGGCTGCCCAGGGAAGTGGGGGAGTCACCATCGCTTGAGGTATTTAAAAGACATGTAGATGTGATGCTTAGGGACATGGTTTATTAGTGACCTTGGCAGTGTTAGGTTTATGGTTGTACTCTATGATCTTAAAGGTCTTTTCCAGCCAAAATGATTCTATGATTCTGTGTACTGGTAATACTGTATCCTCAACATAATTGTATTATATTAAAAAAAAAAAAAAAATTCAAAATTAGTCCTATTAAACTAACTGTTAAATGACCAAGCTGAGCATGGGAGGCTATTTTACCTGTTATGACATTCTTGTATGGTTATAAACCATGTGTGCAGACCTCTCTCTTCACAGCCAGCTGCTAAGAAGGTGAATGGTGTTGTTGCAAAGAGATTACAAGACTTCCTTTTATAAATACAGGACAGGGCTGTAGATCAAACCTGGGAAAAAAAAAAAAAAGTCAAAGTCATAATGCCATAATGCGCTGAGCTAGTTTAAAAGCTTTAAAAACAGAAATTTTGGTCGACCCAGTTGGAAATAACTGGGTTAGGGACTGGTTAGGGCAGTAAACTGAGAAGCAGAAGCAGCGTAGGGAAGGAAGGGAGTGATGGGAGACAAGTGATAACTCCTGACTAGGAAAGCAATGGTAAGTACCTGGGGTGTAGCTAGAACAAGCAATGTTTTTAACCAGCTCAGATGCAGTAAGAACAGGACATGTGCAGCAGCCTGAACAGGCTTCAGATTGTATTACACCAATTAAAATCTCTTACAATGAAAATTTGTCATTAAGCATCGAAGTTTAGTTTTCCTATGAAGTTTTTTTATTTAAAACCTATGTCTTGCTATCCCCTGCCATTGTAAAGGCCAGAACAACTCCTGTGACTCTGATGTCTGATCACCATGGAGTATTGCCCAGAAATTTCTGCACCCAATTCACAGCTCCAGGCTGAGCTGGCACATACCTGCATGTAGGACCTGCCTCAAAGCCTGCAGGGCCTGAATACCCACCACACCTTCTGGGAAGCTGGTCAGGCATTTATGGTTACAATTTAACTTTTCCATACAGTTGTTCTTGCTTTGAATTTGAACAGCTTTTGCTTTTGATTATGCAGTTGGGTAATATCTTTATTAACAGATTATATGTTTATCTGTTGGTATTTACAGGGCACGATCAACTCATTTCTTACCTTTGACTCAGAGCTAAGAAATGGAAGCAGGTTTTTGAGGTCTTCAGTGAGTCTTTCAGTCATTTTCTGTGTATTTTAAGTTTCTTAACTATCTTTGCAGTGTGTGGACCCTAGCACAGGGGACAGAGCACAGCAATGGTTTCCTCCTTCCCTGTGCAGCCAGGGAAGCCCTGTGCTCTCTCTTATCATGTCACACGGGGGTTCCTGTTCAGGACATTATTTAGCAAGATGCCTCAATCTCTTTCAGCATCACCACTTCCAGGGTACTTTTTTCTGTTGCATACCTGTGACTTTATTTTTCCTACACTTGATGTTATGGTCTTGTATTTTTGTCTTCCTTCTTCAGGTCTGCTTTGTGTCCCCTGAAGTTAGTGATCCATTGCTGACATCACTAATGTCAAGAAGTGATGTAATTTGTTAATTTTAAGGATTTTAATCTCATTGCTTTCTGTCATATTCCTTTGACTTTTATGATTTGTCATTCTAGTGAAACTTGTCATTCTAGGTTTGAAACTTAACAAAAGCATCTATGACTATGACAAGCAACTCAACGAATCCAGTAGAAAAAATCAGATCTTTTAATGATAACCATGTTGAACACCATCTTTTGGAAATCTTATAATAAACTTACCTTCAAATCAGCAGCCAAGACTCTGGTCCCTCAACCTATGTACACTTCATATGCATACCCTTTATATATAAACTCCACATTTCAACAAAACTTTCTCCTTTGCTTAAATACAAGGCATCTTGTATTTGCATGAGTGTTTGAGGGTGTGTGTTATATGTACAGGAGCAAAATGTATTGCATCATTTCTGAGTAAAAAAACTCAGCTCAGCAGAGCGCTTGGAAGTTTGAGAGATGGGTATTTTTTTTTCCATGAAGGAATGTTTTCCTTCTCAAAAGCAAGGTTACTTCTGTTTGCACTGGGAATTTACCACTGACTTCAGTGGAAACAGGATTGGGTTCCATAGATTTCTGTGTTGAAAATTTCTGGAAACTTTTATGTGGTGATGCAATTGCAAGCTAATCTTCATAATTCATTGGGAAGACAGATGCTACAGTTGTCCAAAGGATGCAGTATATTTGGCACCCTCTTTCTACTACATTTTTGTTTCTTGTGTGTATTTATAGCTTTGACTGGCTATGCAGACTGTTTGCACAGAGGGTAGGGCATGGGAATGCTCTCCACTTCTGTTGAACAACACATTCTCCCAAAGGCACCAAGTCCCACCTCCTGCTCTCCTTCTGTTTTGCGTTTGTTCTGCTAATTTTAGCATTATAAATAAGAGGGAAATTAAACCCAGAGGTAACTTATGCCCTCTGAATCCATTGAATCCATCTGTCCAATTAGGAAAAAAGTAGAGATTGCTTATTTAGATTTAGAAAACTGGATGCCTATTGAGCTTTGTGAAGGCTGCACAGGAAGGATGGTCTTCAGTTTCTTCCCAAAGTCATACAGGCTGAAAACTTGTATCCACCAGCTGGTTTCTGAACTATACAAAGGCAGAGAGTGAGGCAATGAGGGGCAGGGACCAGGAAGCACCTTCCTCCCCTCCAAGAGCAGCTGTGTTGGCTTCCACACAGTCAAATAAATACATGAGGTGCAGAGCCGCAGTTATGGGCTTAAATGGCTGCTTTGAAAGTTAGCCACCTAACAGCTTTCTAACAGGAAGAATGGTGATGGATGAAAGTTAAGTCTATCCAGAGGGAAAAGGAGAGAGGAGAAGACAAAAAAATCCACACTGATGGATAGGCGTCCTAAAGGGGAGGCTGGACAGACATCTCTGAGGTCTCACACAGGTAAAAGACGATCCTGCCCTGGAGGCAGGGTTTGGCTTAGGTGGTCTCAGGAAGTTAATTCTCACCTGGGAAGTGCATAACTCTGATAAAGACTCTAATTTTGATTTTTGCCAGTCTGCCTTAAGGAAAAAAACAATTGACAGGTCTATTCTCAGTTCAATCTCAATCAATAATAGACAGTTATTTGAAAACCTGCATTATTATTATTTTTTTTTTAGTAAAAGAGATGTTAATATTAAATCACTATTAAAAATTAGCATATACTCTGTCTCTCAGAAATTTGCTATTATGTGGAGATAGCAACAGACAATATTTCATTAACCAATAAAATCTATTATACTCTCTCTACCATCTTGTTATAACCAGTAAAAAAGTGAGTTGAATAACCTTGGTTTTCCAGATTTCTGCTCATATTTGAAATTACAAAGACACAGTAGAGAGAAGCAGTTTGACTCAATTTTTTTCACTGGTGTCATTATAGTGAAAGTCCAGCTGGCACCAGTTGCTCTTCTTCCTGGGGTTGGCTGTCTTTCTGCCTCTGCTCCAAATCAACAGATTTATCTGGTCATATGAGAGGAAGAGTATAGGAGATACTTTCTCATAGATGAAGAAAAGAGAACTATTTTATAGTGTTTAATCTATCCAGATATTTTGAGTAATCACCAAAATCTTTGAAATATTACTTAAAAATATGGATGTAATTTTTAATGGAACTATGAGAAACCAATTTAAAGGTGTACCATAAACCACCCAAAAGCAGAAGCCCCAGACTCCTTGTTTGTTTTGAAAAATTAATGTATGCAACTCTAAGTTTTGGGTTTTTTTGAAATTTTTCACCTATGGTTTGTGTGCATTTAAAGTTAGAGAATTTCTCTCCAAAATATATACTTTTTTCCTATTCATTACACATAACTAATTTCTCACTAAGGTAGGCCTACATGTTACACTGATAACACCTGTACATAAAGTAAATGTGGGAGGTTTTAGTGCTGTGTGGGTTTAGCAGATGGTAGCGAGTTCTGGGAAACAGATGCACTCTGCCTCCTGGTGCTACCCTATTGAGGATGCTCCTACGTGTTGATAGGAACTGGGGAGCAAAGGGCAAAGAGATTATATCTCTCTTTTGTTCCTTAATGAGTCAATTAATTATGAAGAATTAGCCTGATTATGAGTATCGACCTAACACCTAATTTACCCGTGCTGGTGTGTGGTGGCATTGAAGCGTTCTTACCAGCCAGCAGCCCAGCAGAGCTGTCTGTTCTGTCTATTTGCAAACAGGGTGTCCCAGAGACATAAAAATTTGGTTTTGGCCTTTTTCTAATGTATCCTGTGCTCTGCGATGTACTCAGGGGTAGACGCGTGCTATCTGTTATCTCGTACGATTTATCTTACATGCAGGAAATCCATGAATACTGAATACTGATTATACATTTCTAATTAATGCAAAGTATTTTATAAAAGTTGTATAAACTACCTAGCCAATAGTAACACCATCTTGCTAACAGAGGGCAGCAAGGAGTCTGTTCTAACCTGTGAAAATGAAGTTAAGCACCTTTTATTTACTCTTTTAATATAATGATTTCTGTCCCCCCCTCATAATGACCTACATAAATTTTTATATCATGTGATGCAGCAGGGTTAGAGAAGTAGCTTGCAGATACAACTGGAAGCTTATTACAGTGGGGCCATAGCTATGTGGAATAAACCCAGCACCGCTGGCTCTAGGGTACACAATCCTGTTTGTTTTCAAAGTAGATGGTGGGGTGAAGAGTGGAAGGTTTGTGGGTTGAACTTGATGTTGTCTCCGAAATGCTGAGCCAGCAGGACAGGCTCCTAAGAAACATTGCTACTAGCACAAGTAAGAGGAGCTGGAAAACTCTTCTGTCTTGATTCAAGGCCAAAATTGCTTCAATAAGAGGAAGGTGGAAATGTTCCACCTGTGCCTCCGCCAGTGCCAAACATTTCCTCAGGCACACAGGATGATCTGGCTGCTTTTAAACTTTTGTTTAAAATATATAACTTAGAGGAAAAAAAACAAAACCCAAACCCTTCAAGTTGGGGACAACTGTTTTGTCTTAACCTACTCAATTAAGTTGGGAGAAAAGAGCATCATGTTTATTTTATTGACGTTTTTGAAGCTGCACTTAGGAGAACAGCAACATGGCCACGTAAATATACCAAAATTTGTGTATTTACCCTTCCAAAGTACTCCTGTGTTTTTCTGAAAAGATATCAAGGCCATTGACTAGCTCTGAGAGGGGAAATATATGGCTCTGTTGCATCTTCTGAAAATGGAGGCCCTCTGAAAGTGAGATATCAGTCAAAGTGGGGATACAAGTTCAGTATGTATTTTGTCTGGAATTTGCTTAATTATTTCATCTTTTGCTCTTTAAAGCGTTGGGTTTTCTTCCTTGTCCTTTTCCACCCCATTTGCCAAATACTTGAAAATTATTTTTACATTGTAAACTGGAAAATGCCTATAATTTAATTGATCACTATAAACCACATAACTGCATGAAGGCTTTTATAATTTTTTAAAAATTATCTTTCTATGCATTTTATGTACTTGTTTTGCATTTTTCTTTTCCCGGGGGTAGTGGAGAAAAAGACACAGTTGTTTTCACCTTCAGGTTGGCTTATTGAGGAGCTACAAACTCTTCTTATGAAGTAATATACATTAATCACTGGAGCTGGAAGCAATATTTGGCACCAGTGGGTGCAGAGGTGGTGTATTTCTACCTTTCCATTCCTGAAGCACCTGAACCTTGGCTCAGGTTAGGATAGTTTTGAAGCTCTTCTGTGCTACCTACAACCTATGTTTTAAATGGTCTGTTAATCTCAAACTAGTATAGGTAAAGGCTTTCAGCTATTCTTATGATGAGTTTGGACTCATGTCACTTGATGTTTTAAATGACTCGCCCAAGGACAGAAAAATAAAATCAATATTAGAAAAACATTTTTTCCCATTCCTGTGCTCGGGGCACTCGCAGAATGATTTAGCTTTCTTTTCCACACTGGCAGGCTGGTTTCTTCAGATGTTGCCAAATTTCCAAATACCTTGACTCAAGTTCATAAAAAGTTCTTACTTCTCTTGGGAGAGAAAATTGAAGGGCAAGAGTTTTATTAGACCAGTTGGAAAAGCCGACAGGCTTTAGAGCAAAGAGTCTCTCATTTCTCTTGGTTGTGGTTGTTGTCTTTTCCCTTCTTTTACGAGTACCTCTGCGAAAGGAGGCACTTAGCTGCAGTCAGTCGCAGAGTGTAATACTGGGAGCTGGTTCACAGCAAGTGCCGCAAGGGGATACCTCAGCAATGGCATTTCTACACGGTTGTATCTCCTTAGCTGTGGGGAAGAATTCATTTCTTTTCATTTGAATTTAACCCAATCTCATTTTTGTTTTTACTTTTCACTGAGTGTATCTGTTCTGGCACTGATGTTCTCTATAGTGGAATACCTTTTAACATATGTACCTTTCAGCGCAGATGGTTACTTATGCTTCATATGTATCTTTACTAAGTTAATACACATGTAATTACAATTCTACCTGCCTGTCCGCCTATCTGTCACACAGGGCATACACACAGTTTAAATGGTTTTTGCATAGGCTTCATAGCAGATTTTTTTTAGCTGTAATTGCTATGTTCTGCTCTTCACAGCATTACTCACAGGTACTTGGTGCCACGCTTGCATGTAAAGTATTTGCATGCATTTCTTGCAGGACACAAGAAGGCCCGTATGCAGATGATTTCAAATGTTTCCATACTAATTAGATGAGGAGTGTCTGGGCAGGAGTGGTTTTTAGGTAAATGTTGTGTTCCAGGGAGACATTCATGTTGTTGCTCTGGACGAAACCTGGTATCACTATCAGCTCTAAGGATTTTTAAGATTTTTCTTACACAGCTTAATTAGCTCACTGGCTGAGGGCCAGCTTTCTTCTGGGTAGTCACAGGTTGTTGTTTGAGCTGTGCCAGGTTCTTCCTTTCCTTGCAGTTTTGTGAATTGATGGGTGGAGTGTCTCCTGTAGCAAAAAGCATTGGTTTGTACCAAAAGATGTCCTCATTTTTAGCAAGTTTTTAACGCTTTATAGATCCTGTGATTTTTTTCCCAAATATTTGTAATACCAAAAAAAAGGTGCCATTTTTCACACAGTATTTTAGTATATGAACCATGCTGTGCAATGGTGCAAGAGAGCAATTGGCAAGATCATCTTCAGTAACAGTAATAAGAGATTTTAAAAAGAAAAATGCTTGCTGAATCTGTGCTTGGTTAGGTGACTGACTTCCTCTAGAAGAGAAGCAATAGGACTGAGTTCAGCCAGGAGAAGGTGGTAATCTGATGTTGCCCTGCACTCCTGCCAGCAGCATTACTTCTAGGCCAAGGCTCAAATTTAGACTCTGTTCTTCGTATGTTTGGTCTCTTAATGATGCAAAAAATTTTTAGTGAAGTCACTAAAGTCTCTTAATGTGAGTTTTGGGAATTGTACTACTCTGCCCACAAAGTGCCTCTTCTCTAGGAAAGTTTTATTACATGAGTATTGTTCTTGGGATTATAAATAGCAGCAAGTTGAAAAAGGTTGGTTTTGTCACAGTATTTGTAGATCAAGTGTGCAGCTCTGCAAAACTGTTTGGATGGTTTGTTTTAATGGAAAAATAACTGCTGGAGATTGGAAAGCAATAGGACTGCTATTCCTGCGCTTCTACTAGTCTAGTGCTGCTGAGTGCAGTTCCATTGCTGGAAGACAGGTTGCCAGCACCCCCAGGTTTTAGTAAAGGGTCACACGGGCTTTGGGAACAAAGGCTTCAGAGCTGCTGAGAAGTAGCAGACTGACCCTTTGAGCTGTGGGGAGAGAAGACCATTCATTCCCACAGGAGATGTCAAGAACTCAATTATTGTTTCCATTCCAGCTCTAAAGCCTCCAAAATGTCATCTTTCTCCACAAAAAGAAAATAAAGCCTGGGAGCAATCTGGGGTTAGCTCCAGAGCTGTGGAACAGAGACGTCCTGGCCACAGGCTTTACTGGCATAGGACACTCTCATGCTGGGTTGTGAAGGGCTGTCCACCCTCCAAGGTCCCTGCAGCTCACCAGAAGCACTAGGTTGTTTCCCATGAGCGTTACCACTTTTTACTAGACCCACGGTAGCAAACCTCTGGCTTTCTAAGATACTGCAGTTTGTTCAAGTCACTAGATGATCCTATTGTCTTGGCTTTTGGCTGAATTACTGGAATGATCTCAGCTGACCCTAAGTTTGAGTTCATTAGAGCCTGTTTTCAGTATTCTGTCTGTGCCTGTTTGCTGTAAGAGGAGCAGGGAGTTGGATGGTGGCGCGGGAGGCGAGGGCTGGGCTTTCCATACGGGGAGATGTGCGGCTCTTACCAACAACAGCCTCTATCACAGAATCATAGAATGGTTTGGGTCGGAAGGAACCTTAAAGATCATCTAGTTCCAAACCCCCTGCCATCAGCAGGGACACCTTCCACTAGACCAGATTGCTCAAAGCCTCATTCAACCTGGCCTTGAACACTTTCAGGGATGGAACATCCACAGCTTATCTGGGCAACCTGTTCCAGTGTCTCACTACCCTCACACTCTATGGTGCACACCTACCTCCAGCTCTGCCTCGCTCATGGCACCCACATCCAGGTCGGCTGGGGAATCCTGTTTCTGCTTGCTGTGCTGTACAGCATAGTGCACTGTACAGGATACTCCATCATCCTTCCCTATATAACAATATCCCATGTTTTGTACAGGCTTCTCAAATGTCATCAGCACCATCCTTACAAAATGAGACATCAAGTAGAACTTTAAAGTGTGTATTTTCCATTATTTTGTGCAAACAGTTGCACAACACCTACTATAAGAAGCACCAGTTTGACTTCAGTGCCCACTGTTGTCGTTGAAAGGCAGCGTTCCTCCTACCAGATATACAAATCAAGTCATTCTTTCTGAGAGTGAAGTGGCTGTATGAGCTTGTCATGTCCACATGATCGAAACTTTATCTAAGGTTTCTGTTACGTAAGAACATTAATATACAGTCTCATAAAAAAAAAATAGGAAAAAAGCTAATTTTAAGAAACGTGCTTCATTCGTTCTTTGTCCCTGCCCCCAGAAAAAATAAATATACTCTTTTGTAACTGTCCTGAGGATCCCTTCTTTAACAGATGGTTTTACCAACGGTGCGTGTCCCCATTTGAGTGCTGAGGTCACACCTTTGGTCTTGCGAGGTAGCGCACATTTGCAATTTCTCCTTAAATTAACCCACATCCACTTGTAGTGTCAGCAATTTTTAGAAGAGAATCTAAACTCTCAGCATCTCACCATTTTCTATTTTGTCAGTCATCTGAGTTTGTACCTTTGATGTTACTGCCATAACTGGTCACACCAAACTATTCCCTTTAAAAACTAATTTCACCGGTATCTAATTATTGTTTTTCTCTCATTTCTTATGATGTTTTAGGTGAAAGTATTTTTTAGTGCTTATAATTTTTTAAGCATTTTCTTTTCTAGAAGTTGTTTTGTAGTTTGACGTATTCCTCACATCACAGTAGGTGGTGATATTCTGGAAGCCCCAGTGATATTTGTGAAATATTTTCATGCAAAAGCCTAAAAAGGAAGCATTATTAATCTCCCTTCTGTACTAGTTTGATTTGTTTTCGCAGAATTACTGTTTCATTTAAGTTTGAGAGCCAGGCTCTGTCTCTTTTGTTTAAACACGAACAAAACACAATTCAATCACCGTAACTTCATTTTAAAACTGTTTTTGCGTTGCTTGGAGCTTTCAGTGGCCAGTAGGACTTCTTGTGGACCTTTCCCGTGTTGGGTGCCATGCTATTTTTCTTTTCCATCCAGATTTGCAGTGGGCTGGGGAACATTGCTCCAAGAATATCTTTGCGATCTCTACTTTCCCACCGAAATGGCGGTGGCGGTGCGGGGAGGGGAGGCGGATGCAGCTTCTGCTGCGGGTGTGTCGGGACGGCCGGACCAGGCTGGTCGGGCGGTGGTGGTACCAGGGAGGAGTGCGGGGGTGTCAAGAGAGGTGGGTGGAGGTTTGAGCTGTGCTTTTGCAGCCGTGCCCGTGCAAATCACCCTGCG
>NW_010287496.1:0-4366 GCF_000700745.2 Antrostomus carolinensis
TGTAATGAGGGGCCCAAAATTGGACACAGTATTCATGGTGCAGCCTCACCAAAGCTGAGTACAGGGGAAGGATGACTTCCCTACTCCTGCTGGCCACACTGTTTCTGATACAAACCAGGATACTGTTGGCCTTCTTGGCTACCTGAGCACACTTCTGGCTCATACTCAGCCAGCTGTCCACCAACACCCCTAGGCACTTTTCCGACAAGCAGCTTTCCAGCCACTCTTCCCCACGCCTGTAGATTTGCCTGGTTGTTGTGACCAAAGAGCAGGACCCAACACTTGGACCTGTTGAACCTCATACAGTTGGTCACAGCTCATTGATCCAGCCTGTCCAGGTCCCTCTGTAGAACCTTCCTACCCTCAAGCAAATCAACACTTCCACCCAGCTCAGTGTCATCTGCGAATTTACTGGGGATGCACTCGATCCTTTCATCCGGATCATAGATAAAGATGTTAAACAGGACTGGCCCTAACACTGAGTCCTGGAGAACACCACTTGTGATTGGCCTCCAACTGGATTTAACTCCATTCACCACACTCTTTGGGCCCGGCCATACAGCCAGGTTTTTACCCAGCAGAGAGTATGCTTGTCCAGGCCATTGGCAGTCAGTTTCTCAAGCAGAATGCTGTGGGAAACAGTGTCAAAGGCTTTATGAAATCCAGGTGCCTCATATCTACAGCCTTTCCCTCATCCACTAAGCCAGTAACCTTGTCATAGAAGATCAGGTTAGTCAGGCAGGACCTGCCTTTCGTAAACCCATGTTGACTGGGCCTGATCACCTGGTTGGCCTGTGTGTGCTTGTGTGATAATACACAAGATGATCTGCTCCATGGCCTTCTCCGGCACTGAGGTCAGACTGTCAGGCCTATGGTTCCTCGGACCCTCCTTCTGGCTCTTCTTGTAAATGGGCGTAACATTTGCTACTCTCCAGTCAAGTGGAACCTCCCCAGTCAGCCAGGACTGTTGGTAGATGATGAAAAGGGGTTGGGCAAGCACCTCTACCAGCTTCCTCATTACCCTTGAGTGGACCCCATCCAGCCCCATATTAGTGAATGTCTAATTGACTGTTTCCTCTTGGATCATGGTAGCTTCATTCTGCTCCCTGTCCCTGGCTTCTGGCTTAGGGAGAAAAAAATCTCTTTCTTTGTACAGGTGTCACAGTCTATCAGAATTGGAGCACTGCATACATTTTTATTACACTTGCATGTTTTTAGTCTTATACCGGTACAAGTAATTATATCCTATTTTATGCACGGCTTTGAGGAATTGTTTATACCTTTATGATAGCAATCGTTCTATTGGAGTTGAAACCTGTCCTTCATTGTCATTAGTGAATAATCCTTAGATAATTTGTCCTTAATTGACAGAGTCAATTATGTTCACTTTCACACAGTGCTCAGTGGGTAAGCATTACATTGAATCTATAAGTAAAGTTGTAAGAATGGTTTGTCAGTGGATGTTCACATATACTGATAAAACTGTAAAACAGATTCGATTATTAGATATATGTTGTGGGGCAGAAAACAAAACTCCCTTGGAGAATCTTTAGTCATTTCTGTGTCAGATGGCATAAAAGGAGGTAGTGCTTTCCAATAGCTAGAACAAACTTTAAAGGTTGAACCTCCTGGGTGAGGAGGGGGAATTAATTTTGTGCTACAGTTGTTGTGTAAAGCAGTTGTGATGAGAATGAGTCACCTCAGTCATACTAAGGATCAGTGTGAGGAGTTAAAGGACAAAAGCCATGCTCAAGGTGACTCAGCAGAGAGAGTCAGGGGACTTCTGGTGAGAAAAGGAGGACCTCTGCTACTCTCCATTTCATCTTTTGCCCTTTTTTATATATATAAAAAAAAGCTACTGCCAAAACGTCTCACATAGCCTTAACTTCTTTCTTCTACTTCATGCTCCTTTGCCCTCATTGTTGACCGAACAACAATGGCTATGCACAGTTGCAATCACTGGGAGTTGTTCATGCTTTGCCAGGCCTTGTTAATGGAAAGAAGTACATGAAAGATAACTAGAAATGTTAGCCATAAAGTACATGAATGGCAGAACTGGAGCTGAAGGTAGATAGCTAGAAGTGTTAGCCAGAAAGTACATGAATGGCAGAACTGGAGCTGAAGGAAAATTCTATTATTATTTGCTAATCTGTGGAATATTTAGTTTTACCCACTTCAATTCAATGGAAAATAAAGAATTCAACAAAAGAAACTTCGGGTAAAATGGATTTAAGGCCATAGAATTAATATTTAAACATAAGGCTATGAGGACAAATCAATAGACATGCACTATAGATATGTTTCCCTCCCATTTTCTTTAAGCTTGTCATGAAATGTTTTCTAACCAGAGACTGCTTAGAAAACAGAGACTGGAAGGGGAGTGATGTCTTTCCACTGAAAACCAGTATATTTCTAAATTTAGTATTAGTTAAGAAAATTAATACGTAGAAAAACATTTTGCCTCTTACTGCTGCATTTAACTCTCTCAGATCCATAGACATCAATTTTTGTGGGGTAAGAGAGACAACTCCCAAAAAGGCTCATAATTCACATATTTCAGTTAGATGCTTGAAGCTGAGCAAAATGAAGATGGGGCTTGTCATGGTTTAACCCCAGGTGGGAATGAAGCACCACACAGTCACTCACTCTCTCCCCCAGTAAAGCAAAAGCTGCACATGCAAGCAAAGCAGAACAATGAATTTATTCACTACTTCTCATCCGCAGGCAGGTGTTCAGCCATCTCCAGGGAAGCAGGGCTACATCACGAGTAACAGTTAATTGGGAAGACAAATGCCATCACTCCGAACACCTCCCCTTCCTTCTTCTTTCCCCAGCTTTTATATTGCTAAGCATTATGTTGTACGGTATGAAATATCCCTTTGGTCAGTTGGAGTCAGCTGTTCCAGCTGTGTCCCTTCCCAACTTCTTGTGAACCCCCAGCCTACCCACTGGTGGGGCAGTATGAGGAGCAGAGAAGGCCTTGACTTTGTGTAAGCACTGCTCAGCAGTAATGAAAATATCTCTGTATTATCAACATTGTTTCCAGAACAAATCCAAAACCTAGCCCCATACAAGCTACTATGAAGAAAATGAACTCTATTGCAGCCAAAACCAGCACGAGGTGAGGGAGTGGAAGACTACACATGTAACATGGCACCAGCAGCCATGTTATTCATTGCTCCATCTGAGCTAGTTTGACCATCAGGCTATAAAATATCTGAAGCCATTAGTATTATGTCTGTGCTATGACTAAATTGAGATGGGTTTAAGAACAAGGGGAAATGTTTTATATCTTATTTTTTTAGGAATTAAGTTCCCAGATGGTAGCATAAATACCATTATTAACTGTGTGAATTAGTACTACATGAACTATAAGTAGTAGTATATGAACTTTTCCAAAATGTGAGGTGAAGTTCTTCACACAGTCAATTACCAATCCAACTGAGTGCAGCTTGGGTGACCTTCTTTGTACAGGCAGTTACGGTTGATCTGTTGGTAACTACCAGGGCTGGCAAGAAAGGGGGTGCTTGCTAAGATAGCAAGGGACAGGGACTGGTGTTCTACTCAGGAAATTTGATGACAGAAAGGTGGAGATTTAAAATTAGAGCACTACTTTGGCAAGCAGGAGGGAATGAAAGAACAACAACCATGATGCTTGAGCCTGACATGAGACCAAGCTGCAAGCTGTTGAGGTATTGCAAATAGCGGCAACTACTTGTTTTTACTGAAGGGAGAATGTGTGTTCTGTCACAGAGTATTTGTGACTTCTCTGACTGTCATGAATACCACACTTCCATTTTCATCTTTGAACAAAATATTTGTCATTTATGTTTGAAAAACTTATTTTTTAATTATTCTGCTCTGATAGACTTTTTTCACCTTCATGAACATAACAATCAAAGTTGCTTGGAAAAGGCATGAAGGAAGTCAGTTGTCAAAAACTGTTTTAGTAATTCACCATTTACCTTTCAAATGCAAAATTTAGCTTGCAGGATACTGATTTTTTTGTGATTCACTTAGGATCTGTGACAGTTGTCTCAAAGATAACTTTTATGAGATTATTACATTGGCATCCTTCTTGTAATAAAGACAAGTAGAGCAACTGAAATTTGATAGATGAGTGGTGCTTCAAAATATTAAAGCTGTTAACAGTGGTATGTTACACAAACATTCTTTCAGCCTCAGCAGAATGAAGTAAAAGCAAAGTTCTTATCAAACAGATGCATTGGTTTTCTTAATTCCACTTTATCCTCAGAAGAGAACAGATAAAATGGAGGGTTTCAGGAGCAACTTCTCCTTTCCTATGTATTTACAGATTGTGATTTGTCAACAACGCTGATATCATAGAATCATAGAATAGATTGGG
>NW_010287497.1:0-3876 GCF_000700745.2 Antrostomus carolinensis
CCCCCCACTCCCAGAAAATAAATGTCTTCTTCTCCATCAGAGCTCTGCATTGCGAACCCTAAAGGTCATCCTCTCAAAGAAAAGGAAGAATAACCCATCATTTATTATTTTTAAAAGCTCACGATGATGGAAAAGGTAGAGTATGAAAAGATGAACTGATTTCCCGGCGCGCTCGCGCCGCGGAGGACAGGGCGCGCGTCTCTCTCATTACCATTGCCCCATTCCCCGCGGCAACGGTGAATAATAATAATACCTTAATACCTCCCAGCCAGGCTGAAAGGAGCTGGAAAAATAGGATTTAGGGTGTGAGCTGGGGGTGGGGGTGAAAAAAACGCCAACCAACCCCTTGCTGCAGCTGAACCCGTGGAGAAAAGTTGACGCTGAATTTTATGTGGCGGTGTTATTGATTGGGATGTTAACAAACCCGGAGCGCGGGGAGCAGAGGGAGGTTGGATGGCAGCCAGCTGCTGCTGCTGCTGGTCCAGGACTGGAAGGGTGCCTGCTTAGATATGGCAAAACCCACTCCCCATCCTAGGTCTTCCCAGGGCTTCTTCAAAAATGTTAATTAAGACTCGCACGCTGAGTGAAGTAGAGAATGAGCTCTATTTTGCATCTTCAGAATTGAGATGTGGGGAGAGAAGTTTCTTAATGAGGGTGGCCCAGGGAGCCCATCAAGAATCAAGCCCCATCTTCATGGTCTGAGCCCTCTTCTTTAACTGTGCCTCTTTGACTGGTCTTCTCCTTAATCAAACCACTGGTGACCCTATCTAGTTCATTAATGAAACACAACAATTGATAGCAAAAACTAGAGACTGGAGGAACAAAAGGCACCTTTTCCAAAATTCATGAGACATGCCAATGTGCGTAGTTGGTGCAGGGACCAGAGAGGTGAGCAGAGCACCAGCCTACCATGGGAGGTACTTACACCCAAGAAAATGTCCTCCTTCTTGTCTAGAGGGATGGCTGGCTCCAGAGATGCACCAAAATGCAGGTTTTTTTCCCCCTTTTTGAGACCAAAGCAGACATTTTATGGGTGAAGAAACCAAGAAGGACCCTACTGGATTTGATGGATCAGCTCTGAATTTACACCAGCCCCATGAAGCAAGGGCTAGGCTTGCTGTTGACAGCATCACACCAGTGGGCAAATTAATCCCTACTTAGACCTTTCTACATTAATTAATTTATTAAAAATTATTAAAATAGGCTTTGACTCTTGGATAGAGGAGAAGAACAAGGCTTACACATCACCCAAGCCTCTCTGCTCACAGTAGGGTGAGATTCATCTCTCCAAACTTCATCTATTTTGTTGCCCAGTGCCAAGACCTGCTCTGAGGTGTCTCTGAAGCTGACAGCAATTTGAGGGCACCAAGGAAAGGTTGAGAGTTCACACGCATCCCATGGTCACAGTTGCCCCACCCCAAAGACATGGCTTCATGACCCAGGAAAGACGCTCCAGCATAGGTTTATTTACTGGTATCTGCTCTGGTCCTGGCCAGTGAGAATGAGAGATGGGAAACAGACTGACCCAGCTTTTTCGGGTCAGGGATGGGGCATATTTGGTTCATTAACCTGTGCTGCTTCAGCAGCTCAGCTTGATGCTTGCCTCTGTTTCAGCTCCTGTGCTCTACTAGAAGGACATCACCAAGGTGGTCACTGAAGCTAGGGTCTTGCAACTCCCCAAGGTAACCCCAAGGCTGCTCTTTCCACCTTCCCCCATGTCCAGGGTCTCCCTGTACTTCATCCACCTGCAGCTCCACACCTCTGAAGGGATGGCTGACCCTGGGAATTAACTGGACACCACTTCATCATGGTAGAAAACCTTCTTCTGTAGCCATGGATGCTCTGGAGGGGAGCTGAGGTCACCCAGCATGTTGCTGTTTGATTAAAAGAGCTCTCCTCATTCTCACCCTACGCAAAAGCACTTCACCGTTGAATTTCTGAAGCTGTAACAAGCCCAGTCCTAGTTCCCTGGCTGCCTCTCATGGCCATCAGCAAGTCCTGGAGTGAGAGCATAAATGCACTTCTTCTGCCTTCCTGAGTGCAAGGAAACTGTCTCAATAAAGAGGATGAAATATTTCTCGTGGTTTTCTACAAATGAAGGGAGAGAAATCAGGGCAGACGGCAGCTACTTGAACCACTCCACCGGGCGATTCGTAAACTACAAGAGCTTTGTGGGTCTGCTGGGACAAGGTGGGGTTTTTTTATCATGAATGAACCCACTTCTTTGTCATCTCTGCCCAGATTCCCTTTTCTGTTCTTCCAGCTCCTGGTTTCATAATAAACAGCAGCTGGGTCTGTGAAAAGTGAGCAAGAACAGCCCCTCAGGGCCTCTTGCTTTGCTCTCCATCGTACCCATGAAATCCATGTCCCTCTTTGTGATGGATTTTTGTGTTGCCAACATCAGCCAGATGTGGGGCACCACCACCACTAACCTCAAATATCAGGAGTTGTGTTATTGGGGTTGCCTTGGACCTCATTGTCAATAAGGCAGAGATTTGGGCATGATGAAGCTGTCCTCCACCAAGCTGAGGTCCATCCCAAAGAACCTCTTTCAAAGTCTCTTTCTACACTTGAAATGGAAGCCAAGATAATGTCCCACATCGTCTCAAATCACTGCTGGTTTTTTTTTCTGCTTTGAATGACGAGCATCAGCTCTCATCCTATGTTTTATACATGGTCAGCAAGAGACAATCTCTTTCATAATAGGACAGGAGCACATCCAATTAAACTGGCAAACAATATTACATTTTCTTATTACTTCGCAGAGAACATCCTTTCTGGTAAAGAGAAGCCCAGAGGTTATAGAAATTTTAAGGATTTCTTTTTCAAACTCTTACATGGCTGAATCTGTGCTCTCAATTTGAATTATCTGGTACCTGCTGTTTGGACTGTTTGTTGTTAGATGTCACCAGTGATGGAGATACCAGAAAGGCTGTAACACAATAGACTCAAAAGGATCTGAGGTCAAGGGCAATAAAGTTTAAAATATCATCTCTTCTTGCTTGGAGATATTTTTGCACATATATATCCTGAAAAGAAAATTCAGAAGAATAATGCTTTTAAATGTAATCTGAAGAAAGTAACAGAGAAAAAAGACAATATATTTTCTCATGGATTCATTTAAGCAGCTCAGGTGATATTGTTGAGTTGCTGCTCCCTGGATTGTAATTTATTAAAACTCACTTTTGATGTTTACAGGGTGCATAAAGAGTAGTTCAATTGAAATAAGGTGCTGCTGGATGTTTAAGTGTCCCTTCTGGTGAATTAAATAAAGTTGTGGAAAGATTTCTTGCATATATTTATTCCACTTCCTACTTCAATGTCATCTTGGCTCAGGGGAAAAACCAGATAGCACATGAATATTTTCCCATTCTTGACGGACCCTCACTTCAATATGGTTTGGAAAACCCCAAATCACCTTGTGTGCTCTGCTGTTGTACTCACCCCCTCAACTTTATCACCCTGAGGATCTGGAAGCTGCTTTTTTCTGGGGTGAGATGCCACCATATGAAGCAGAAATGGTCCCTCCCCTTCCTCAACTGGAACCCAGCAAATGAAAAGCTTCTACTATCGAATGAGAGGACCATGGCATGTAGTGTCCACAGACAGAGCACCCAATATTATTCAAAAGTCACCTTTTGGTGGAGTGATTTAGAATCATAGAATCATAGAATCATGGAATGGTTTGGATTGGAAGGGACCTTAAAGATCATCCAGTTCCAACCCCCCTGCCATCAGCAGGGAC
The DNA here is from genome assembly GCF_000700745.2 of Antrostomus carolinensis. Classification (NCBI taxonomy): domain Eukaryota; kingdom Metazoa; phylum Chordata; class Aves; order Caprimulgiformes; family Caprimulgidae; genus Antrostomus; species Antrostomus carolinensis. The sequence continues at coordinate 3,746 of NW_010287497.1, forward strand.
ACCTTCCACTAGACCAGGTTGCTCAAAGCCTCATCCAACCTGGCCTTCAACACTTCCAGGGAGAAGCAGCAACAACTTCTGATCACAACCTGTTCCAGTCCCTGACCACCCTCACAGTGAAGAACTTCTTC
>NW_010287498.1:0-27386 GCF_000700745.2 Antrostomus carolinensis
GCCAACTGGATTTAACTCCATTCACCACCATGTGGCTTCTCTGCCTTTTGGCTAAGATCAGGTATAGTGTAGTGTGTAGAACAGTTACGTATCCTTTTTTTGTAGATAATTTGATCCATAAAAGCAGCAATGGGATTGGAGAATCAACAGGTCACACAGAAGGAGATCTGAGAAATGCTGTTTCCCTGCTGCCTGCAAATGTTTGGAGGCTCCCAATTGCTGTCTTCACATGATGACGTCAGAGAAATCACTATTTCATGTGCAGTCCTTCTGCACATGAAGGGCTACCATCCCCTACCATCCCTTAGTTCAAGAGAACACTCAACCCTAATTTGTTTGCTTCCTTGAAATAGCATGGACAAATTCATACTTGTTCCTAAGTTATAAATGTTTAACAACTCAAAATGAGACTGAAGAAAAAGTAAACAAGGAGACCTATAGGAAAAAACCCAAACAAAAACCTATTTGTCTTTTCAATGACTGAAATTCAATTAAGTATTGGTAGGATGTGATGTTTGACCTGGGTGGGCAGGAGCAGGTGATGGATGACCTTGTAATGGTTTCTGGATTCTCATAGCTGTATTTATAAACCATTTTAGAATACAAGTAAAAAGAAGAAAAAGGAGTATCTAGGAGAGCAGGAGAGATTAAAAAGGGAGCAAGAGGCAAGATAAAATAGGGGGAAAGACGATGAGGAGAAAGGCGACAGGAAAAGGCTGGGAATTAAGAACTACTAAGGTTATATGCTGGTAGGTTGTGAAATGTGTGTGGAGGCTGAACATGGGACCAGAGGAGACTGAGAAAAAAGAAAAAATGGGAACAAAAGCACTGGAGTGTGAGGAGAGGTTATTTAATTTGTTTCTGACTTGTTTAGGCATTAAACCAGCCAAGCCTGTATTTTTGTAGCCATCACCATTTAGGAGGGATGAAGAGAGGACTGGTTGCCCCCTTCTGTGGGCACAGGCCCAGGCACTGTGGCAAGGCTGGGCAAATCAAACCCATTGGAGATTGAGAGTTGACTGAATGGAGCTCCAGCTCTGGGAGCCCACGGGCATTTCAGCTTTCTCCCCAGGGGGCCAAAGGATAATCCTTCTAAGGGGAGGATGGTGGGAAGTTGTCATGGAAACAGAAGGCCTGAAAGATTGACTCTGAGCAGTGACAGACCAGCAGGGCAGCCAAAGTAGGATTTATAGCATATTATAGTGTGAAAAACAGGAGAAAATTACTGTAAAGGCAGGAATTATAGCACAACAGAACATATCAGCTCTGAGATCCATCTTGCTAATTAAAACAGCATACTCTGTGGTGGAGCGCGTGATAAGCCTGTTAGCCTAAATGGGAAGATGTTATCGATACTTCATTATAAAGTTTATTGTCTTTAAAGTAACTATGGAGGAGGGGCAGGAAAGTGTGGAACCTGACTAACCAATGCCACTCTCTGTCTGCTCTCTGTACTTAATAAATATCCATTCACTGTTAAGTCTTAAATCTCTATATTGTTTTTTGCTTCCTGAAATTTTCTAGCTGCAAGTCAATTTGCATGTGTTTGTGGGGTGAATAAGGAACCTAAGGGGGGGAAAATCTATGGGAGGGGCTGGGTAAGCAAGTACTAGTATCTCACTCGCTGAAGTCAGCGAGCGTATTCTGAGTTAAAATAAAAAAGGGGGGGGGGCAGATGTTGCCTAAATAGGCCTTAATTTTGCACAGTTCTACTACCTCTTAACTGAGGATTTCAAATCTCATAGTATGCCCGGTGAGACTTGTAAGGATTGATTCAAGGTCATGAAGTAAATCAATAGTGGGGCTGCAAACTAGCCACAAATTTTTTCTTTCTTTTTTTTTTTTTTTTTTTTCCTGACCATGAAGTAATGTCTGTCCAGTCATTAGAAGAATTTTCCTTATTTCTTAACATTATTGCATTCTTTTTTCTGCCTTATTGCTACAGTAATCAAACAACTGCTACTTGAGTTTTGGCTGCGTTAGTCCTAATGGCTTGACAATTCCTGTGTAATGCACACATGTAGAAGGTTTGAGTGAAAAGTGTTTAGAACAATTTGTAGCTGGTGCTATCTAATCCATATACTACATCATAATACACTGAACAGGAGATGAAAAGCCCTATTCAATGAAGTAATTAATATTCTTGTTTGAATATCAGAATACTATTTAAAGAAGAAATTAAAAAGAAAAAATACCTGAAGCTCAAGTGTTGACACATCAACTGGTATGTTGGAAGTGCTTTCATATCACAGAATCAGAGGCAGTATATCTTATGATTTGGCTTTTGAGCATTTTAGCACATTACAGTATTGCAGCAATGTTTAAAAATAAACTAAAAAACTCATACTTCATCAGCTTTGAATCCTTAACCGCAATGAGTCTCTCTCTCAGTTCTTGCTTTTTACAGTTTTCTTCACATCTTTGTGCACAGTTTCCTTCAGATGAAGGCTGTGTAGGGATTGCATAGGCAAACTGAGCACCTTTCACAATGAAAATGAGAAAATTGTGATGGTGGCTCATGGCAAAGAAATTTATCAGTCTGTTCAGTCCTAGTATCTCACAGCCAAAGCCCTCCTGCCTACTCCCCTTATTCTGGGAGGAGAGGCTTTGCTAGTAGGGGACCTTTCCTGGGCAAACACAAGCAATTGATGGGAAGTTGAGGGCTGGTTATTCTTTCCTTCGTCTTATTATGCCCAGGTTTGAAGTGCTGCGTGGCTTTTCAAGGCTGTTAAGATTTGATTGCTCTGCCCTTCCTCCCCATTGCTGCCTTTGTACAATGCTCTTCAGACACTTGATCTGCTTCAAGGAGCAGCATCAACAATGGTTTTTGAGTTTTGTTTCAAGAGGTTCCATGGCACTGCAAGAACTGTGCTGCTAAACCTGGTTAATTTTGAATGGTAATTACTATAGCATTTTCACTTAATTTGTTGTCTGTGATAAACGCAGTAGGAGTTGAGAAGTTTTACAAGAATTTCAAGAGGTCTGTCTAGTTGAGACCTCTAGGTTGCATAGATCTTTGACAGGTTATTCAGAAACTGGTAGATGCATTTCAAGATCAGTTGAAAGAGGCAACACATGCAAAACATCTGAGCCTAAAGTAAAAGTTTCTAAAGAAAAAAAATTAGTTCATGGATCATAACCAAATCAACGTGAAGTTATGGGACATGGTTTGCTGGTACCCACTGTGTGTCCATTATAGCATGTTAAAAAACTGAACTGGGTAACCCCTTAGTAAAGTATGTACATTCCTCTTTATACTGATTTCAAGATTTCTTTCAAAGCTTCTGGTGGGTTTTGATTTCATACTTGAGATGTGTTCCTCTTGCTAGCTGCAGAAAAAGAAATGCATTCTGTAATGAAGTTTGAAGTGCTCACAATCACTGTTCAAACAAATTCAGCTTGTGACTACTGGGGAACATGCTGCATAACTCTTTGTAACCATGTGGATTTTTCTACCTGTGTTTTTTTGCCAATAAAGCAACAGTAAGTTTTCTGCCCCGTCTGCTTTCTCTAATGGCATATTTTTCTTAAGGTAAAGCTCAGATGTAATCTAAAAATACTGTATGCTGCCAGTATGAAATACCAGGAACTTACCACTGAGTAAGGTTATACTTTGTTACGTTACCTTTCAATGAGACAAAATATTTTGTATAGAGAATGGTATGGATGCTGCCATAGCACCTGTGTCAGGACTGGAAATACCATCCCCCCAGACACACTACTTCAGGGGTGGAGAAGAAAAGAAACACTGTGCTGGCAGGTTCAAGTGGGCTGAACAACAGCTAAAGAGGAAAGTGGGAAAGCAAAAATCACCTGTTGAATTTATATATTTGAATATTCGATGAAGCTCTTGAGGCATTTGATGGATCAGTGCTTCTCTGACTTATTTTAAAAATAACATAACCACTGAAGTTTAAAGAGAAAAACAATCCAAAATAAACTATCTTCTACTCTTTTTCAGTACTGGGGAGGTAGAACAATAAATGTGTAGTATAGAAACAAGTCTGTATTCAGAATCATAATATCAATATTGCAGTTTAAAAAAATATTAATGATAAAAAAGGCAGGGGGGAGATGCAGTAAAGTTTTTCAATCCCTTTCTGATGGCTTGCGATCTGAGAACATTTGGTGACCCACATACTGTGTTAGATTAGTATGTGTCAGGTTACTTATTTGTGCAGGAAAAATGTAGGGTAGTGGTGTTTTTTTCATGGGACTTAAAAGTAGTTGAATATTGAATATTTAATGATTATTTAATACTTTCTCCTTTAGTACTGGGCAGTGTTAAGATCTTGGCAGCAATGCCAAGTTAAACACTCCCACTGCTGGCTATTGCTTTTGCCTGGAGGATGTTGACTCTACTGTGCAGGTTCGTGATGTGAACCAGTTTAATGAACTAATACAGCTGAAAAATAAGAAAACAGTTTCTTGTTCTGGTTCACTCCAACTCTCTGTGTTAGGGCAATGGAGACAAAAGCAGTGGGCACAAGTGTAAACCCTCACCCCTGACAGAGGGGATGGAAAGCAGATATGTTGCAGATATGTTGTACTTGGCATTAATGCCAAATGTACTACTGTGACTTTAATATTAGTTTCAGCTGTATGCTCCAACTATTCACAGGATCTGTAGTGAGTTGTCTATTGGTATGAGGAGAGCCTAGTTGAATTTCTCTTATTGGAATATTTTACAAGGTCACTGTGTGTATGAAATCATTTGCTGTCTAGGTATTGATTAATATGCAAGCAGGTTGATAAGAGATGGATGGATAAAGCAAGCAGCTGGAATAAATGAATCCTAATTTCCTTAATCTTTTTCTTAAAGTTTTACTTTCTGAGCAGTTTTTATTATTGACCATAGTCACTGTGGGTGCTTGAAAGTTTCTTCTTTCAGTGAGAGCTTTCCATGGTATAATACAGAGGAGAACCCTCAGGGTTTTTCCTGAAGGAGATCCAGTTGGCAAGGCAGTTAACAACCTGCCGCCCATGCTGTCTGCTTCGAAGTGAGGCAGCAGCTCATGAAAGCATACACAGCATCAGTGGAGGTTATAAAAAAATAACAGAAAGAAAATATGTAGAAATACTTATCTATTTGCTTCTTTTGCTTTCCTCTCAACCCTACTCCTTTATCCTCTTAACTGGTCCTCAGTTCTTCCCTGTTTTCTTTTTTCCTGTGTACTTTTGCTATTGCTTATTGCTCTTTCTGCACCCTGTTCCCCTTGAAGAGCAAGACTTTTCCAAAATTCATATATTTGACTGGCCTACTAACTACTTGCTGCAGCCAGCATGAAGCATTCATGCTGCTTCTGAGTGGTACCATTTGGACAAGTACATTTATTTTTCTTTGATGCTTGTCTTGTGAGAAAGCATGCAATTGTGATGTCCTGGGGGCTGCATCATAGCACTAGATGGACAGTACTTCATTAGCTATTTGCTGTACTTCTAATTTCCATTAATTAAGGCTGTAATAGAGTAGTTGAAAGAGGAGAAGGTGATTCAAAATGAAGTGTGGTGCTATATTTTATTTTGCTGCCAGCATCTTGCATGTGTGCTTTTAGGGAAAAAAAGGGAGGAAAAAGGTATTAATTTTCAGATTTATATTTCTACACTGAAAACTTGAAGAACAATTTCTGATTAGCATCCTTGCTGTCTTGGGCGCTTTTTTGAGCAGAGGCATCATTAACTATGTAAGTTTGGAGCATCCATTAAATGCTGGTGACATGAATGCCAGTGAGATGAATGAAACTGGAACAGATGGAATGATGTGGTTAAATTATAGCATTATTTGAAGTCTTTTATACCATGTGATAAACGATAGAAAAGCTGTTCTCTTTAGAAAAGTGTATAGGATGGTAAGAAGAAAGCCATGTGGAAGCCATGGACGGTCTTTTCTGTGCAAAAGCAAAATGTTCTGTGTAGCAAATAGCCTTCCCTGTTAGATCTTAGTTTAGCACAAACTTTGCCATGATGCTTTTCAAAATGTGGTAATAACTGTGCATTTGTTTTGTATGTAACGTAGGTAAAGTGACAGCAGGTATTTAAAAGGGAGCCCTTGTCTGTCCCTTTTGCTGCTTCCAAAGTAAATAATCCAGTTTCTGTTTAGTTAACTCATTTTGCTCCCCTTAAATTATCCTAATATTTCCAGTATGGCCAGATCTGGGCTGTTTGGTGCAATACAACAATGTTCCATGAAAGTAGAACTGAAATGTCTTACCTCTGAAAAGTGGTGACGCAATTGTTATTTATGTGTATGTATGTTGTCCTGATACCATTGCAAAAGAACATACCTTTCTGCTTAAACAATGTGACATTGAAAGGTAGTTGCATATCTGCTAGGCCTAGTCAAGTTTGTAGTATATTTCTGGTGCCAAGTTCTAGCAATAGGGTAGATAAGGTAGTGATGCTAGAATAAACTAGTTTTGTGGAGACAGAAGTGTTGTAAACAGACTAAAAGATGAACTAAGTGTGTGCAAAATAAAAGTTCAGCTAAAGGGCACAGTGACAAAAGTTCCATGACCACCAGAGGACCCCCGAAGAGAATAAAAATGGCATCAGTACACATGGGAAAAAGACGTTTAAATGTATTAATGAGTTATTGGAAATGTGATAAATATATTAATAATTTATTGGAAAATAAATTACTATGCATGTTTTGATAGTATAAAGCTATTGTAGAAAGACCAGTGGGTATGCGCAATAGGTGCAATCATCCCCCATGCATCCGCTGCTGTAATAAAGAATGCCTGCTTCTTAAGACTACACTGGTGTTAAGAAGTTTATTCCTGATTTCGGTGACACTTGCAGAGCACTGTCGCGTATGAAACCAGTTGAAATCACAGGGAAGTGCAGAAGTCTCAGTCGGATCAATAAATCTGCTTGTCGCAGCTTTCACAAAGTATATTTAGAGAAAACCAAGTCCGTTAAATTACGTTTGGGGAGAATGAACCAAAAATGCTCTATACTGTACTTCCTATTCTATTGAGTTAAAACCGCTGTGATAATTATAGTGATTCCTACTCTTGTTGTACAATTTGAAATTCATTAAGAAGTCTTTACAATTCTTAATCCTTTTTGAGAGAAAAGCCAGCTGCAAAAAGGTGCAAATTTTTAGTAGAGACTCCTAACTGAAGGCATAACTACTTGGAACAGTGACTTGTTTAATGCATCTTTTTTTTTCATACTCGTGCACTGGTTTATAGGCCTTCTGCTTAGACTTTTTTCTAAAAGTATTACTTCTGTATTGGAGGTATGTAATGATTATTTATGTATATGGACTATAGCTGGAGCAAGAGATGCTTTCTTCTTAAAGAGCACTGCTAAGAGTTGGAATGTTGACTCAGTATTTGGTGTTCCAGTTTTGAGATGATGTCCCATTAACTGTGTGTTTGGAGGAACTTAAGAATGGAGGGAAAGTAGAATAAAATAATAGAATAGCTATCTGATATTTCTGTGCTTTCTCAGATAATATACACCATACCAGAAACATGCCTCTTTCCATCTTCCTTTTTAGCTTGTCCAGGACTAATATACAAATAATAACTTCTCTCCACATAGGTGTCTGCAGGTGTTGTGATGCTTTCTTTGCTGGTATTTTGGTCAAATTGCTGAGAAGTCCAAAGGATGACTCAACTAGCTGAATGCCTCAAGGAATTGGATTGTGTGAGTCATGAGGATTAGTCTCTAATCTTTAACATCATTTTATGGGATGATAGGGAAGATGAGTTTTACGTCACTTTTTTTGAAGTGTAGTTTTCATTCAGCTTTTCATGCTAGTGTGAGTGTAAATGAAGATACCAATATAGGAACAACTACATCTATTCTATCCACATGGGATCAAGGATCAAATCTTGGTGTTTTTACAGTGCAGAATGAGAGAGAGAAAAATAAGAATGACAGCCACATGAGCTCTCAAATGAACAGTCAAATTCAGTGTTTTTACTGGTGAGAAGTATAAAGCATGCCCTTTCCCACTAACAGGTATTCCCATTAGGCCAGGTGTGATAAAGATAAGCTACCTGCCACCTGACTTCATCTGAGTAAATTTTTAACCTTTAAAGTTGGAGGTATGATGAAGTGCTGCCTGTAGAAGAAGTAAGCTTATAATTTTCTTTCCACATGACTAGACAGTACACTTCTGCTGGTGAAGTGTATTCAGCAGTAGATGAGTCCTCTGCAGCAGGACTCAGATGCTTTGTGTAACCCTGACCTTTTTCCTTTTTACACCATAAAATCCCATCAGTGCTTCCTCATAATTACACTGTTGCTGAATTTGTGTGTATCCATTTTTGTTTGTTTCAGAAGATGCATTCATAGCAAAAGTTTGACTTCATTCGTAAACTAAGGGCTAAGAAAAGGAGTGGACGGAACCAAGTAGGCTTGCAAATCCACCAGAATTCGTTGCAACCTCTTACGAGGCTGTCCAAATGGTGTTTACTAACGAGAACACAATTGCTTTCGTGTTTAATGGGGTTAATGCTCCTGAATGCCCTTGAAAGCAGAAACAACACTGCCAACTGGGCAGTGCTGATGTCTGGAGTACTTTGTATTCTTTATAAACTGCATTGGAAATAGAAAATTGTAAATTTGGCACTAGTTTGCATCAGAGAGAGGAAGAAAAAATAGTTGCTATAGATAAGTCTTCTAGGTACAAGTCTATACTAAATTAATTGCTTTGCTGTAGCCCATGAACTAGTTTCTTTTACCATCTATCAAAGTGATTTGGGAATCAACCTAAAGGGGAATATATGACACCAGGCTTATTGCTTGGATTTTGTTTTAATCGTTGATTTCACTGAATGCTGGGTTGCTATTGGACTCTTCTGGATGAGACTTCCATTAATGGAAAATTAATTGGTTGGGACTGTAGTGAAGAAATACAGTAAATACAAACCAAAGTCATTCAGAAAATACCAGACACACTGCATCTGCAAGCTGTAGGTATTCAGTAGAATGTCATCTGTGCATCAAGTAGGTTTAATATGCGGTACATATTAAGATGCTACTAGCATGGTGGTATGTACCTACTCATTAAATACACTCAGAAGGCCCAATTCTGTTCTCCGTGAAAATACAGTGACTTTGAACTTAGAGGTAGTACTCTAAAATTACAGCAACACTATGACTTTGAAAGCTGACCAGCTGCAGGATTGCTTTCCTTCCATTAGTAAGACGGACTATATATCCTGTAAGTGCCTTTGATATCTCTGATCATTGTGATTAAACTGTACTTTCTCTCACCACATCAGATGACTGTGCCTGATGTCCTCCTAAGCACTGACAGAATTACATTTTTGTAATGTGGCTTGTTGATGTATAGTGTCTGACAGACATACAGGTAATACCTTCCTTTTCGTATATGATGCATCTTGCAATACTCTGTGGTATTGTAGGAAAGTATTATGCAGGGAAGATGCATAATTGACCACACAAAGTTTTTAGCTTTAAGTTCTATTCAGGGATAAGACTTTTCTGTAGCTCTCAAGCAGCCTAATCCACTGACCTGAGTGAGACTCAATCTGAGCTATCACAGAGTACAGTTTGAGTTCTCACCTCAATCTTTGACTGACATCTGAGAGAAGATAGGAGGAAGTCTCCAAATTTCTAAATTCATGGTGTACTTGTCCTTTCTCCTTGGGAAACAGGGTAATTTGCGGAGAAAGAAGAAAAAACAAAATAAGGATCTAAGAATTATCCCACAGTAGAATCATAATCCTGGTGCTGGCCATGTGTGATTATGTAACTACAGCATAATTTCATCTCAATGTTAAATATTAATTTTTGAGATTATGTGTGTCTGCAAGATTCCTCAATGCTATTATTAATGTAGCTGGGAAGATCAAAGATGAGTTGCCATCTACCTCTTAGCATTTTTTTTCCCTGATCAGGCAGTAATTTAGGTGTCCACTGTTGGCAATTGAATTGCACTTGATAAAGCACATAATTGCCATTGTATTTGCTAGCTATCAGATAACAGTGGGCTTGAACTATGGCATTACTGAAGAAGACGCATTCTCTGCCTCAAAGTACTGTTAAAAAAAAAAACAAAAAAAAAAACCAAAAACACCACTCCCTCCAAAAAAACTCAAACTAACAATTAAACCCATGCAGTGCCCCCACCCCTTAGATAGGTGTTGAAAAGATACTGGTGATATAATTAGGAAGTGGTAAAATGTTTACTGGAGTAGATTAGAACATAAGGCTGGACTTTGCGTTGTCAATCTTAGCAGGACTAAGGAATTCAAGAGTTGCTATTCCTGAATTGCTCACTGTTAGTTTTCATTAGGGAGATTATAGGAAAGAAGGCAAGACACTTGTGGACAGAGCTGGCAGCTGGATTGTACCTATTCTGTGGATGAATGGAAGTTTTCCATTAGTGCCACCTGCTTGTCTCTATTTTATGCAAGTAAAATGTCTTATAGCCTTAGATGGCATAATTTGTTCCTCATAAGTTTTTAGGTAGTTGTGCAGCACATGGGTTCACTTTTTTTCCCAAAATTTTCTCACAATAGGTAGTCTTTCTTTCTAGAGGATGGGGCAGCTCCTTTTAGCTACTGCTGCAAAGGAATTCACTAAGGTCTTGGCATTTGCACTCCAATGTTAAGAGAGCAAGAGGAAAAGACTGGGAAAGCACCCAATCACTAAGACCTTTAGAAACAGACTATATTTTCTGAGCAGCTGTCGATGGAGTGTGTGTGAGATTATTATTGTTTGCAGAAGCTTTATTGATCTTGGCTTTGAAGCCCAGAAATCTGTTTACAGCAGCCTATAAAAATGAACGGCTACTTCTTTTGCTGAAGGTTAACACACTGTGTTTGTTTAATTGAATTGAAATGCCTTTGTGTTGTCTAAATGCCAGTATTATTGAATTTTCAAGTGATTCTAGATTCTCCTAGTTGGATAAAAATATATAGTTAAAAAGCAATATGTTAAAAGGAGGTGCTACCCACGTCATTAAAACAAGATAAACATAGATCTGAAGAGAAATGCTATTGCCTTTGATACAGCTGACTGCATGAGAAAGTCCTCTTAGGTTTCAGAGTCTGATTTGTTTTTATTTAATTCTTCATTTTGTGTTATTTGTGACTGTGTTTGTTTGGAAGCAGTGGAAAGAAAGGAAGAACTGCAGAAGGCCAAAAGTGGTACCTTTGGAATATCCAGCTCTTCCAGAAAATTACTTGGTGGGAGGAAGATCTTACTGTAGTGAAACGGGAAGACATATTTATTTATAGCTTTCTGATTGCAATAAGAGAGCTGGAAACTTGTGGTAATGAGTTATTCCATGGACTGCTGTGATCATTTTCCACTTCTGGTTTTCTTGTCCTGAAACTAGTTCATCAAGCCTTTTGTCTGGTTTCATCACATAGCTTTTTATTTGCCCCTGCAATTTGTCAGGTAAATAGAATGTATGTTGCTGACTGTACTGTAAGCCTAAGACACAAAGACTTAACATAGAAATTAGAGTTTACTAAAACATGTACATATGTGGGTCATGATATTTGTTTTGCAGCCATTTTTTGTTTTATCTAAATACTGTATTGACAGGCGTTCCCTAAAAGATCTTTTGTTTTTGTCATGGTCTGATTAAACATGGGAGTGTGTTTGAAAGCTGATATCATGCAGGATGCTGCTGTGCACCTGGGCAGGCTGAGGCAGTCCTTTTCCCCAGACCCTTCACCATTTATTTAGCTGTCTATGATATGTTTTGCCTATCTATAAATGGATCAGAATGTCACTGAAATAAGCGTTGCATAAACACGGAAGGAAAATATTGCTTGTGTCTTGATTATACCCTCACTTATGTCTCTTGTGCTCTGCCTACTATCAAGTTACTCTCTGTTAGGGACTTCCTTTCCCCTTCACTGTCCCCTTCATTGGCCTGTCCTCTGGGTATTGGACAGTTAGATATGACAGGCACCAGAGACTGCAGCTCACAAGTGATCATTGACTGCAACATCTTTCTTTCTTCAGTTAATGACTATTTTCAGGTTTTGTGTTTCCACCCTAATCTGTACATGTAGACAGACTACAAGATTGGAAGCTAAAAGACAATAAACAGAAAATGACCAGGGGGGTGAAGAGAGGTATATATTAATCTCTATGGGAAATTGGAATATTTAGCACCAAGCCAACAAGTGTATCTTTTTTCAGCCCCACACTATGAGTGCTCACTGTATTTATTTATTTATTTTTAGAATTACTGTGAATTTCCCCCGCCCTTTTGTTGAGAGCTCAAACAGAGCAGTGGTGTTCCTCAGGGAATATGAAGTTATGCAGATCATTGCTCTCTGTCAGGGCTTTCAAATCTCACCATGCTCTTGAGAAAGTTTGTTCATGAAACAGGTTCATCATCTATTAAATGTGTTCTCCAGGGAATGGTTGATAATACACAATTAAATGAGAGCTGAACACAGAGGATATCCTGAGCAGCTGTATCCCTCTGGCTAAAATATTCTATTAGCAGATGCTACTTAAATAAAGGTGAAAGAAATACTAGCAGTTACAGAGAATAAACCCAAAAAGATTCTTTGAGCCCTTCTCTATATCAATGTGGTCTTCATCAGAGCTTTTCAAATCTTTTCCCATTATGCCTTAAATAACTCCATCATGAAGACTAACACTATAAAAAAAAAAAAAATAAATTAGAGGCTTATTTGAAATCCCTTCCAAACATTAAAAGTCCTGTTTCAAAGCCTTTGATCTCAATATGTTTTGAATCAAAAAAAGACTGTAGTTTCAATCCTTTCATGACTTGCATATCTGGAACTTGAAGGGGTGGAAAAGCAGTGAATTTCAATTTACATATTCAAAATGCAGTGCATACAAGGGAGGGTGAAGATGTGTTAGGTGCTTACCCTTTTGATTTGCCTTAAGGAAGTCTCAACTGAGAAACAGTGCCTCTTCTTGAAGCATTGAAGTTCTCTGGAAGATCTGCAGTTGAGTTTGTTATGTGCAAGAACAGCACCTGCTTGGGTAGGGAGGAAAGGACATTGTAGGAAGGATCCCAGATGGCTTACAACTTTGTTTATTTTGTAATTTGAACATTTGTTTTATCTGTTTGTGGTAAATATGTTAGTAAGTACAATGTTGCATTGTTTCTGGTAACAAAAAAATCTATTTTAACTCCCAGGTGATGCTGTAATTAAGTTTGCATTGAGAGTTTAGGTGAATACTCTCTAGGAATGCTTATTTTTAAGGTTGGGATTTAGTGTCTTACAGATTAGTTAAATTTAACTAAGAATATTTTTTTATGTATTATAGAATGAACGGGTGAAAACCATCAGCTTTCTCTCAGTGGATCTGTCCATATTGCAAGATTTTTATTTTATTTTTTGTTGATAATCCCAGCAGAGGATCCCAGGGTGAGCTCCAGAGGATGTTTGTGCTGTTAAAGTTCTGACCACAATGATGTGAATATAGGGAATGCACTGCCTGCTTCTTTCTCTACTCCATAGGTATGAACCTCTACAAAACTCCACTGTTTTTTTAAGCAAGCAAAGTTATTTAGTAAGTCATTCCTCTCTTATACTTAAGCTTGAGGATTTTTTCTCCGCTAGGGAGAATGCCACTAGTACTTAAGTCAGCATACTGTGGGAGCTCCCTGTTTTCCTTGGAGGTTACACGTACTGTCTGTTGCTCTAGGAGATACCAAAAAGTCTAAGCTCAGGCCTTCTCAGACAAAAGAAACCTTTTGCTGTGTGGTTGATCATTCCTAGTCCTGTCTGAAAACTAGAGGGAAGATTAGAAATGTTTACATGCTAACATAAAGCTTCCATTAAAAGGGATAATGCTTTTGATACATCTTTCTCCCTACCTTGGATATTTTCTGACCTAAATACCTGTGTATGAGTATAATGTGTTCAGATGGTTGAATATACTGTTCTATATTGTTATTGGTAACAAAAAGATTCCTGCACAGTTTGGTATAACCATATTTGGGAACTAATTTTAGATAATTTATAATAAATGTGTTCTGTGTTTTTTCTAAAGACATAAATTATTCCATGTTGTTTTTCTCTCTAAACTGACAATGTGCACAGAAGTGGTCTGTCATATCTTAAAGATTTCACAGACACTTGAGCAACAGAACGAAATTATACATCTCGTGGAAAATGCAGCATTATATTTCCTTTGACTGTCACAAGGCATGTTGAACTGAAGTCTTTGTTCTCCAGTTATTCTATAGTCTCATTTTGGACAGTTTGAGGAACAAAATGGGGTTTAGATAACTTCCTAAGTAGACAACAGCAGAACTTTTTGTGTTTGGAAAATTTCTAGTTCTGGGCTTCAGAAAGAAGGCAAGAAACAATAGTTGAGCCTCTTCTATGCCATGTAGATAACTTGGGTTATAGTACAGATGTTTGAATTTTATGTCTCTTGCAGTCATCCTGCAAATTAAATTTCTGTTTTGATTTGGAAGCAATTTTTGTTGTTCTCTGGTGAAAACCTCTACAAATGAGTTGAAAAGGAAAACTTTGAGTTAAAATAAATCTCTGTTCAGCAATAGCTAATTAAATGTTCCAGACTCTTCTGCTGCAGGGCTCTGCAGCATCGTTTCCAGTTCAGTGCATTTTTGTATGCACCCTTTCCTCTCTTGAGCAGCAGATTTTTTGACTGTAATTTCTGTAACTGCTGTATAGCTTGTTGCTTCTACTAATTCTCATGCAGAGACTACACTTGCAGAATAACATAACATGGATCTGTGTGGCAAGATACAGTGCCTTAGTGGAAAACCACCTCAGGGCTCCCTCCCTGTCTGAGCAGCAGGAAGCAGAGGTTAGGGGTCTGCTTTGCAGTTATTGCCATCAAAGTAGTACCTGCTAAATCTTAAAGCTCAAATTCCTTGGGTTTCTTGTGGTTTTTATCTTCTGATTTCTATTTTGAACACTTGGAAAAAATAATGCTGTTCTTTGGTTTTAAACAAAGACAGACCTCATAAACATCAAACTGCTATATCAGCTTTGCTTACATTTCTTATGCCACTGATAGGTCAGGAGAAATTTTTCCCTTCCAGTTATATATAACTGCTTCTGAGAGAGGTTAAATAGCAGCAGAGGTCCTGTTGCATATGTTTGGAGGGATAAGACTTATGAAGGCATGATTGTGATTTTGTCTCTTCTATTTTCAGTACTTGTCACACTTAACTGTTTATTACTAGGGACTCTTCTCAGCAACTCTGGTTCCATGAAAATGGGTTTGTCACTTCTATTATTGGTGCTTCTTTCTCATTAGAAGCTGTAACTCTGATATCAGCATAGACTCCTATCCAAATGGCTGAGATATTGGAAGGAACAGATAGGATTCTTTAGTTTTCAAACTTTTGACCATTGAGTTACTGTCAGAAAAATTGTCAGGAAAGATCATAAATGCATTATACAGCTTCTAAACAGAAACAAATCTGATAGTAATGTTGTTCTGCAGACCAGTTTCAGACCATCTTTATGGACTCCTAGGCCACCTTTCCATGTCTTGGAGCTGGGAATTCTGAATTATTTTTCCACTGTTCCAATCACTTTGTGATGCTTGGTAAATCATGTGAGATGCCGTGCTACTTAATATAGTCTACTGAGAATTGCAGGTTCTTCTGGAAATGTGGACCACTGAGGTCCTTTTACTCTGACTGTCAAATAGGGATAGTATTTATTATTTCTAAGCACTATGAAACATAAGAAAGAAAAATGTATGTAAATTGAACAGTGTTGTTATGATTCCATGTTGAAAATTGTAATCACATTTTATAAAGACAGTGTCATGCAAGTGTTCTTAATAACAAAAACGTGGAAGGTGATCTTGTAGTTTTTGTCAGAATTCACTTAAACAGAATGTGGCTGAGCAAGGAGGTTGCTGATCCTGTATGGTAGCTTCATGGGGTGCTGGGGTTTGCCCCCTTTGGGTATATTGGGTGCATGGACTCAATGCAAACAGGTAGCAAAAATAAACCATAAATACTTTTTGTCCATTATGAGCTAGTTGTCTTCTCCTTTGCTCATCTCACTGAAGGGGTGTGCGTGTGTGTGCGCACATGCATGGTAGTATGGTACAAAAATCTTGTATTCATAAGATTTCATTACCACGTTCTCTTAATAATTGTTTTCTGAGTAATAAGGAGTGATAGAAAGACATTTTGTTTAAATTGTAAGACCAGGTTCTATTCCTAAACATGATTTTTATTACAGATTCTTGGGAGTCATTCATTGCCCTTAATTAATAGTTTTAGGCCATTTCTTTCTGTGCCAACACAGATTTGAAAAGGAATGTATTATTTCCTTTTGCCTTTAATTTCAAATGAGAGATTACTTACTGGCTAGAAAGGCTTGTGTCTCTGGGGATATTAGTAAAAAGCATGTGATTTCCCCATCTTTAACTTTGAGTGACATATGGCTTATCCAGTCAGTTTGTAGTAATCCTTTATACTTGTCATAAGCTTACTGGTACCCACAAACATATGCCCTCTGGACTACCAAGTACTTTAAAAATAAAATTAAAAAAAAAAAACAAAAAAAACCTTAAAAAGTTGCAGCTTGTTGTTTCAATTGATGTGATGAAGTGGCCAGAAAGATTTTCATACTGAGATAAGGTGGTGGGATTTTTTTTGCTTTTCCATATAGAAAAACAGAAATGCAGAATTATGTTCCTAATTCTGATCTTTTTGTTGAGCCCACAGTTCTGTGTCCTGTAGCACAAACAGGAAAACTGCTTCCCTACAGATAATAAGGAGGCTGAACAAGCACTGCTCCATGACACTACATTAACTAGCCCTTAAAGACTTAGTGCTGTGTCTGTGCTGAACAGAGGCAGAAGCTGGTGTGTCTGGGATCTGCTTGGCAGTTCCCATTATCACTCATGTTCTTGGCAAACTCACCTGGGAGAGCCAGGAGTGAAAACAATTCAAAGGTGAACTTAGTTCTCAGCCCTAGAAATTCATGACTTGGTAGCAGCAGTGTTTTGGAGGCAGTGTAGTTAAAACCTTTGTGGCTTCTCCCTATGATAAGCCTGCAAGCAGATGTCCTTATTCAGAGCTGTGTCAACTGAGAAAATTTCAGCAGTTCTAAATGTGCTAGCAAAGGAAGACCTTTAAAATCTCAGCAATGTGCCCTTGTGCGCTCTGCATCCTTTAGAACCAGTCAGTTGATGAGTCTGTTGTATCCATATTCACTGGTACTTTCAATGTGTTTTGGCACATTGACAAACTACTAAAAACTTGTGTTTTCACAGCTAATTATAACTCCTTCCTTGGCAGCATTAGAGGCAACAGCATCAAACAAAAGGAGACATTTATCTAGAAATATATACATAAAAAATTTTAAAGCACATTTCTTCTAGACTGATGTGTGGGAAATAGTATGAAACCATACAATGAAGGCAACATTAAGAAATATTGAAATAACAGGATGTAACAACATCTACCTGTGAAAAGATCAAGTTATAGTAGTCTTTGTTGGTATGGGTCACATTTCATGATGACTTCAGGCTTTTCTGTCTTCTCTGAATCAGACAGCCTGGTTCAGTTAATGTGATTAAAGTTCCCTAGGTGATGCATCAAAGTTCTGAAGGTTCTTTTTGTCTTTGGGTACAGAATGGGTAGCCTGCTTTCTTTGGTCATTTCAGCTTATTGGACTAAGGGAAGGGGATGAGGAAAAGGAATTAAAGCAAAGGCGTTGTCTGATAGTGATCCTGAGATCCTGATTGAAAAACCAACAAATTTCCATTAAGGGGTTGTGGGTAAATAGTCAATTGTAATATATTGCAGTGTTTGTTAGTACTACTTGGTTATTTACTTGCCCCTTGTCAGAAGAGTTTGCATCTTGAATAATCAAGCTTTCTTCCACCTTTCAAAGCACCCTGTATAGGTAGAGAAATATTTTTCTTTTCCACGTTGCAGAAGGTTAGAGTGCAACTCTGAAACTTGATGAGTGTCCCAGAACAAGCTGGTAGCAAACCCAGGAAAATACCCTATGCACCTGATTCCTTATCTACTGGAATTCCTCAGGGAGGCAGCCATCATAGTGAGCCCTTTCCCAGTGTGCGAGGGTATGTGTCTGTATGTGTAAGAGCAGGGGGAGATAACGTTACAGAAGGGATTGATTAGGAGTAATTTGCTAGGGGAAGGGAGCTGTACTGTGAGCTGTCAGCAAGTAATGAAGCAAGGATGCCAATTGACAGGTGGACCAAAGCCATTTCAGTAGGAGGGAGGAGGAAATCTGTTCCAAGATCCAGTTGCTCTAATTGAGGCTGTGAAGAGATAAATGGGGAAAGTTTGCAACAGCTGGAGACTGCTCTGAAGGAAAACTTTGAGGGTTTGTTATCCTATCAGGAGGTCTTTTAGTCACCATGGTGATGCCTCTGGCAGACAGCAGCAGCGGGGAAAAAACCTGGTAAAACCAAAACCAAAGTCAAACAAAAGCTCCCAAGTAAAAGGTTCCAGATGTGGGGGGGTGGGAAATAAATAAATATTGATGGTGATGTTCTTACACTTCTTTGAACTTACACTTGAAAAGAACTTTAAGTACACATCTGAACACTGCTGGGATGCCATGGTTACAGGCTCTGTATAAAAATTTCAGTAGTTATAAAGAAATGTGTTTTGGTCACCAGGAACAGTAAGTAGTGTTGGACCTGGGTTTTCAGGGGCCCATAGGCACTTCTGCAAGACAGTTTTTCTGTGTGTCCACTAGAAAGGTGTGTAGAAAGTTTGATGGTAGGCTTAGGTATTATGGCTTTGAAGTGAGAAGGATGATTATGTGAAGGCCTACTTCAGAACTAGAAGGGGAGGAAAAAAAAAGCATGGAGAGAGCTCATCATCGTTATTAATTTTTCATCTCCCTTGATATTCAACTGATTAGTACTTCATTTTTTTGGTGCTTTTTTTTTTTTTTCTTCTTCAGTTTAATCTCATTACTCCTAGCTCTTTGGTTTTGGTGCCACTTTTAAACTTTATCTGTTTTCTCACTATAGGCATCTTTCAAACACACTCCTTAGACAAGCTATATGTAGAGTATGTAGCTTTTTTAAATCTCATTTTATCAGTTAGTCCTTTTCGTTCTAGAAGATTTCTACTGCAGCAGAAAGGAGTGTGGTTGGCCAACACTTCTATCCATTTTTCTTCTTAAATTTAAATAGGTTAATACATTGAGTTCAAGTTAATGGTGAAAAATACATATTTTTAAGAAGTCTATGCTTCAACATCATTGACATGTGTCCTGGTGTTGCCTGGATTACTTGTTTGTATAGTGGTGGCAGGCAAAAGACTCCCATTATGTCAGGATCCCCCTGATCCCCCTGGGCCAGTGCTGAACAAACAAATGACTAATTGTAATTGCTTCATTGGAGATGCTACCCTGTAATGTCAAACTGGTTGCAAATCAATGTACTAAGGAACAGAAGGAAAAGCAAAGGAAGTAGTACATACACATAACTAGGAATTTCCAGGCACTGTTCTATCTGATTAAATGCTACTTACCCTACCCATCATTTCATAACTCGCTTTTCATGGGTCTTGTTAAAGATATATGTCATGGGAGATCATCTGGAGGAGAAAATATTGGGATTATTCTTTCTTTCTGCATACAAAGTTTAGCATGGAAGGAGGAATAAACTTGAATGCAAAAATGATGCCAGTGTTGTTGGAGAAGTAAAAGCAAGTTTTGCTGTTTTATTGAAGGAAGTTATTTCTTTAGCCTTTCCTCTTCTGATAAAAAGAATTATGCCAATGTGTTTGCAGTAAGGAAGCATGCTAAAATGTGGTATCTCAATGTATATAATAGTGATTGAAATATCCACATCTAAAAGTAAGGGCTGAGTAGCAATGGAAATTCATGCTTTCCTGTAAACTTGTTAAGCAAGATGCTGGCATGCTGTTACAAGTGTGGGGATAGGGGAGGGCTCTTGTGTTTTTGATACTTGAATTAAGTCACTGACCTGAGATGAGGTGCTCTAGACTTATATTCGTTGCTTAGTCAGAATGACATTCCTTGTTCTTATGTTTGTGACCTTACAGTTCTGTTGTGCCAATTATTGTCAATTTATCAGTTCAGCATTTTATGACTTGACTGGAGAATCAAATTGAGAGAATAAAAGCCAGAGGCTCCTGTTTAAATATAAATAACTTTGAGGATTAGCAAAAGTGGCAGGGAAACCAATTGTACATAAAATGAAATAAATTAATGTACAAGTGTATTAAGTATTTCAAAGTTTTCCCGATTGTGAAAGCCATCTTTCACAATAACCTCTGAACAAAGAAAAATGAGCCCGTGCAACAACCTGCACTTCTGAGACCAGTGAAAGAAAATTGTTTTTTCCTGGAATTTGCTTTCTCTCTGAGTTTGCATTCCAATATATTTAGAGGTACTGAAGGGGAGATACAGATATCAGAATGACATGTTGGTAGGACTTCCCTGAAGAATTTGTGAGTATCTAGTAACAGTGTTCGCTTATGGAAAAGCAAAAACAATTCTGTAGTAATCTTATTCTCTAGAACAAAGGAGCAGAGTTATAACTTTGATTTGGAGCAGAACACCTAAATCTGAAGAGCCAACCTATAACTCCAAGTATACTACATGGGAGAGAAAATTAATCTTAGTCAAAATGGGAGAAAAGTTCAGATTAATGAACAGGGTTTTTAGGCCCATTCCCACAAGAAGGAAAACACTTTTCTGGATTTAGAAGAAAATAGGGCATTATGGTATGTAAAACACTGGTAGCACTTGGTGTGTTTCCTCTAACAGTTAGTTAATCATATAGCTTAGTTCATCAAAGAGCAGAACCTGATCATAAGTGGTTGATCTTGGAACCGGGACTTCTCTTTATGTTTTCAGGCCCTGAAATAGGTGAAGTAATGCTTGCAGGCCCTAAGACTGAAAGTGATTTCCTGAATTGTCACAAGGGGAGATCTATTTTTAACAAGAATATCAAGGATAGCACGTGTGAAGGGAGGAAATTCTTTCTAGGATAGAGGAAATATTAAGGTCCAAGAGCTATATCACTCTCTAGCACTTTGATCTTCAGTAAATATAATGAGGAGTTGTGAGGTACTTGGAGAGAAAGAAGGTGGGGAAGAAAAAACAGTGAAAATACTGTTAATGGGAAATTATGTCTGGAGGAAAAAAAAAAAAAGGTAAATGCCATGTCTACTAGAAAATTATAGGCTAGTCAGCCTAACACCAGTCCCTAGGAAGATCACAGAGCAAATTTGCCTAGAAGCTACTTGCAAACACACAAAGGACAAAAAACTAACTTGGAATAGCCCACATGGATTTACTGAGAGCTAACTATGCCTAGCCAACCTCATTGCCTCTACAATGAGACTGACCTTGTGAACAACAGGGGTATAGGAGATGTTTTTTATTTTGACTTCTACAAAGGCTTTGATACAGTCTCCTGCAGTATCCCTGTATCCCAACTGCTGTGATATGGGTTAGGTAAGTGGATGATAAGAGGGGTGGAAAATTGACTCGATTGCTGATTCAAAGGGCTGTGCTCAGTGACAGAAAGTCCAACAGGCAGCTTATGACTAGTGATTCCCCTCAGTGGTCAATGCTAATGCCAGTACTGTTTAATGTCTATGTTGATAACCTGGGTGATAGGACAGAGTGCACTTCTCCGTAAGTTTGCAAATAACCAAACGGGACAGTCATTGGTGAAGCTACAATTCAGAGGGACTTCAACCGTTTGGAGAAATGTGGCTATCATGAATCTTGTGAAGTGTGACAAAAGTAATTGCCAAGCTGTGCAACTGGGATGGAGAATTCCTGTGCAGCAGGACAATGTTCCAATTGAATGGAAGAAAGCAGCTGTGTATAAAAAGTGGATAACCATTTGAATTTGAGTCAGCAGTGTGCCCTTGTGGCAAAGAGGGCCAATCTGCCTTAGCAAGAATACAGCCAGCAGGCCAGGGGAATGGATACTTCCCCTCTAGTCCGCACTTATGAGACCATGTTTGGAGTACTGTGCCCATGTTTGGCTTTCACAGTAAGAGACAGGTATGGAGAGCAGAGCAAGTCTGGCAGAAGGCCAGCAGGGTGGTAAAGGTGCTGGAAAATGTGACATGTGATAAGAGTCTGAGAACAGGGTTTGTTCAGCCTTAAGGGGAGAGAGGGAGGAAATACTATTGTTGTCTTTAACTACCAGACTAGGAGTTTGTAGAGAATACTCTTCTTGGAGACCCAAAACAATAGTATGAGAAGCACCAGGCACAAGATGGAATATAGAAAATGGTGATTTAAATAGGAGGATGATAAAACACAGCAACTGGTTGCCAGCAAAGAAGCTGTTGAATGTCCTTTCTTTAGGATATTCAAAACTCAACTGGAGAAGTTCCTAAGCAATCTTATCTCATTGGCCTTACTTTGAGTTGTTTGAGAGGGAAACTACATGAACTCTACAGGTTTCTTCCAGTTATTCAATGGTACTTTGTTTCTAAGCATTTACTGTGAGAAGGCCTACATGTTCTCTGTTTTCTATAGGAGTACGAAGTTACGATTTCTGATGGTCGAGCCATCAGCATTATTCAGTGCTGCCGGCTCAACTTAATGCAAGGTGCAGGCATTGGAAATTACTTTTCATCCATATTTGACTGTTGTTATATCACGTTCTGAAGGATGCTGCTAAAAGATGAAACATAAATGATCAAAAGTTTTAAAAACTAGGATTTATAAAAATTTAGTCTGTCTCATGTTCCAAAGAAGTCAGGAGGTAAGTGATTATGTGCTACTTACATGCCTCTCTAGCTGTCACCTGTAGCGCTCGGTAGGATGCAAGTGCTGCAGTTTGAGAAAGAATGAGTAATGCTTAACATGGGGCTTAAGAGTCATTCCAGGCCTGGAGATGAAAAGATGAAGAACAAATCCTCTGTATTATTGAAGCGTGTGAAAGGCATGAAAGAGCCAGAGGTAAATCAATAGTTTACATTTACAGCACAGGAGAGAGGGGAGGGGGGGAAGAGAGAGAGAGGAAAAAAAAAAAGAAAGAAGATATACTGGGATTTATTTTCCCAGCTTATTTGAGAGAGATTTTTTTCCCCTTTAGGAAGCACAGAACTGAGCTTTCTGTAGCTTTGTATATGTTTGGTACCCTGGAAGGTGTACCTGAAAAAGAACTGTTCCATGTTTTGTCTCCCAAATAAATGTTTTGGTAATTAAATGCTTTATTGGGACTATGGCTGGCAATTCACAATAAAGCAGTAGAGGCTGAAACTAAAATATTGAGGTTCGGTGCTTGCAGAGATGGAGATTAATATACACTTGAAATATGAGTGAAGTAAATCTTCATCAATTTTAATTAAAGTTTTTCAGTGGGAGTAGGAGATGAGGTTAAGAGGACATGGCCTACCCATTTTTAGCTATTTGTTCAGATTTGTTAATTTAACTTGTCTCTCTAAAACTTCTCAGCAATACCCATTAAATACCATACTGCTTTAAGAAGTCACTTCTCCATGTCTAGGTAGGTATTTGGGCAGCACCTGTCACTGGTCTACCTTACCACTACATGGTCATGTACTGCATTACCTTTCAATATAATGATAGATTCACTTCAAAGGCAAGCAAGTTAAATTCCTCCTCTTAGTTTGTATGGACCCTCTTCAAGAATAGGAAATGCCAGGAGCTGTTACTGCCTGTAGCTGTAAGATGGAGGCCACTCCAGTGTGGTGTAAAAACTGTGATGCTGAAGTGCTTTCTAGTGAAATGATAAGGACTAGGATGGGTGGCTTTTGTGGCTAAACTTCATCTTTTGCCCTGAAAGAAAGGTAGGCAGGCATGGGAGATTAGATGTCTCCCTTGAGTGATATTACATTTGTAATTGGGATAGCAGAGGACACCAGTAAAGAACTAATACCAGAGACAAAGCACACTAAATGGGCTGAGAGGAACAAAGTCCCAGGTCAAGGTGAGCAAGTTACTCAGAACCACTCTGATTTCTCTCTGTCCTGCTGACTTTTGTCAGATACAGTTGTTCTTGAATGATCACAATCAGTATATCAAAATAAACGCTTTATAAAGTAAGGTAAAAGGAGTTGCTAGAAAGACTGTAAATCCTCTCACAGAACAAACGATAACTCAGCTCAAAAGCCCTTTTGTCCTGGCAGTGCAGGAACAATATAAATTCTCTGAAAGTATCTGTCAGTCGGAATTGCTCTGCATTCATCATGCCAGACCTCTGCATCATTCATGAATGTCATAAGAGACTAAAGAATTGGCACTTCATGATGAGAATGATTAAACAACCATTACACTTGTCTTTTAATCTGGCATGGTACTTTTTAACAGATTGCCTGTATAATGATTACATATGTCCACCTATGGTGGCTGTCCTTTCGTGGTGGCAAGAAGAGGGGGCAATAGCAAGAACAGCTGCATATCATTTACAGAATAGTTTGTATTCTGTATTATTAGCTCTGGATACTTTTTGTTTTTACACTCCCACTATGTGACCTTGGGGAAGGTTAGAGAGCCTTGGGAATGGTGAGCTTCTATAAATGCATTTCTTCACATCACTGGCCTTCCAGTACTTGTGAGGGACAATGTCATATTTGAGGTGAGGTCAAAAAGCTCAGGACTGAGTTTGTTTCTTTGGTAGACCACAAAAGCCCCATTTAGTACTAGAAGACTAGGCTGTGTGTACAGTAACAACCAGCATGAGAGTGGGTTTGTAGAATGAAATTTAGTGCCAAGGACCTGAGGTCTATACTGTAGGCATTTTACCTATGAAATTTTACTTTGAACTAGCTCTAGTCTGGTCCTATGGACTAATTACTTGTTACAACTGGATTGCATCTTCCAGTTTGGTTGTATCTGAAAGGAGTCAAGTTTACTCTGAGACTCCTCTGATGTAAAATCATGGCAAGTGGTGATAGATCAAGAAGTTTATTTCAAAAATATGCTGCTGAAACAAACTGAAACCCTAGAATCATTTAGGTTTGAAAAGACCTTTAAAATCATTGACGCTGATCACAAACCTAACACTGCCAAGTCCACCACTAAACCATGTCCCTAAGCACCACATCTGCAAGTCTTTCAAATATCTTTCAGGGATGGTGCCTCAACCACTTCCCTGGGCAGCCTGTTCCAATGCTTGGCAACCTTTTAGTGAATAATTTTTTCCTAATATCCAATCTAAACCTCCCCTGGTACAACTTAAGGCCATTTCCTCTTGTCCTATCACTTGTGACTTGGGAGAAGAGACCAACACCCACCTCACTACACCTCCTTTCAGGTATTGTAAAGAGAGAGAAGGTCTCCCCTTGGCTTCCTTTTCTTCAAACTAAACAATCCCAGTTCCCTCAGCTGCTCCTCATAAGACTTGTGCTCCAGACCCTTCACCAGCTTTGTTGCCCTTCTCTGCACACGCTCCAGCACCTGAATGTCTCTCTTGTAGTAAGGGACCCAAAACTGAATCCAGTATTTGAAATGTGGCCTCATCAGTGCTGAGGAGGAAGGGATTCCCTCTCTCCAGGGGCAGGATCTCTTGCCTAGTCCTACTGGCCACACTATTTTTGATACAAGCCAGGATGCTGTTGGCCTTCTTGGCCAGCTGATTACACTTCTGGCTCATATTCAGACAGCTATTGTCCAACACCCCCAGGTCCTTTTCCGCCAGGCAGCTTTCCAGCCACTCTTCCTCAACTCTGTAGCGTTGCATGGGGTTGTTGTGGCCCAGGTGCAGGACTTGGCACTTAGCCTTGTTGAACCTCACGCAGTTGGCCTTGGCCAATCAATCCAGCCTGTCCACATCCCTCTGTAAAGCCTTCCTATCCTCAAACAGATCAACATTCCTGTCCAACTTGTTGTCATCTGCAAACTTACTGAGGATGCACTCGATCACCTCATCCAGATCATTTGTAAAGACACTAAACAGAACTGCCCCCAACACTGAGCCCTGGGGAACAGCATTTGTGACTGGCTGCCAACTGGATTTAACTCCATTCACCACCACCCTTTGGGCCCAGCCATCCAGTTTTTCACCCAGTAGAGGGTATGCCCATCGAAGCCATGAGCAGCCAGTTTCTCCGGGAGAATGCTGTGGGAAATGATGTCAAAGGATTTATTAAAGGCTAGGTAGACAACACCCAGAGTCTTTCCCTCATCCACCTTTTCATAGAAGGAGATCAGGTTACTCAAGCAGGATCTGCTTTCATAAACCTATGCTAATGGATAGCAAAAGGTTAGATCTCTCAAAACTGCTTCCTATTCCTAGCTCTGCTGCTGATTTATCATGTAAGAATTGGTAAATCTCTTACCTTCTGGGGCTCTGCTGAATACCTAATAGACGATATTTCTGGACAAACTCTTTTTAGCATTCAAGCCTGAAAATTTAGGTGATCCTCTGTAGTAAAGACCATAAACATAGACTGCATTTTCTGTTTTAATACATATGACTAAGGAAATATCAACAGATATGTAAGCAAGAATGAAGGATTACCTACTTTTAAAACAAACAAAACTTTGTAGTCTGTTAACTGGCCGTGCAAGATGTTATGCTACTTAAATTTGAAGTGACTAAATGAAACTGGCCAAACAGCAGTTGTCTTTCTGGTTTGCGTGTTGTGGGGGTTTTTTGTTTGTTTTGGTTTTTGTTTGCTTGGTTGTTTTGTTGTTTGTTGTTTTTTTTTTTTTTCCCCCTGATAATTTGTTTTAAGGGAATAAACTCTAGCTTAAGGAGCAAGATGAGAAAGGGATTCTTTGAAGGGGAGTTGAATGGGCTGAGATCAATAGTAGCAGTTTGGCCTCCATCCATCCTGAGCTATATCTAGGCCATTTTGTTACCATTCAGATTCTGTAAAATTGTAGTGAACTAACATAACTATTCTTCCTCCAGGCCCCAAATGAGCTATGAATCCTGTTGTGTTTCTCATTGCTAACAGTAGTCTCTGTAATCAGCTTCTCTGGCATGCTGCCTTCTGGGCTTCTCCAAGGACATCCTCTCTGTGTTCCCTTTTATCGGGAAATACCAAGAAATAAGAAAATACATCCAGGTTCCAGCTCCTCTTAGGCAGCAGAATGCAACTAAGAAATACTTCTATCTGCCTTTACTTAATTTAGTTGCAATTGCACCTAATGAAGTCTCTTTCCAGGTGGTAGTTAACTTTGACCCCAGTAAACATGTCTTGCAAGAGTCGCAGTAACTGGGAACAGTTTTCTGGGCACATCTACCCAGCAAATTTAATGTTTCCTTTGTAGTGTTTGTAGTTTTTTTGATCTCTTTTTCTGGTGCATTGTGGTTTGAAGCATTTTGTCTTTTTTGTCTTCCTGTAATGAAAGCTCTATATTTGCTACAAGAAATACATTTTAATCTTTCTGGTAGGATGTATTTAATTTTGTGTGGTGTGTTTAAAAAAAACCAAACCAAACAAAAAAATCCCCAAAAAACCTCAAAACAAAAAAAACCCACCACCCCACACC
>NW_010287499.1:0-53075 GCF_000700745.2 Antrostomus carolinensis
AACACCCTACACTTGCCCTTGTATTTCATTAGGATTTTGTCTGCCCATTTCTCCAGCCTGTCCAGGTCTCGCTGGATGGCAGCACAGCCCTCTGGCGTGTCAGCCACTCCTCCCAGCTTTGTATCATCAGCAAACTTGCTGACAGTGCACTCCATTCCCTCATCCAGGTCATTTATGAATGTATTGAATAATGTTGTCTGTTGTAGTTAGGAGTTCTCTGTACCAAACCAGACTTAGTCAGCCTCTTGTCTCTTTCCAGCAGAGTCCCTGTGTGCTTGTTTGTTATCAGTATCCTCCCTCAGACCTCGCAGGGGTCTGCGTTCTTGTTGCATTTTGTGAGGGAAGTTCCTGTACATCCAGCAGATACAAGATATACCAGTTCCTTGAGGACCAACTGCATTCCTACTAGTTACTGGAAGAAACAAGGCAGCTATAATGGTCTACTGAGATAAGGCCTGTAGGGAGAAATAACTTTTATCAGACTGCAGAATGCAAATGAAGCAAAACAAACAATTCCTTTTTCAGACCTTGGTGAGGAGAGGGAAAAACAGCTGGAAGAACGCAGCATTTATGCAGTGTTTGATCTAGTAAAAGACGGTGCCTGTTTGCATATCGTGCCATTCCTATAAAATAGTGTCAGATATTTTCTGGTATTATCCAGGTAGTTCCACAGTGATTTTTCTCTAATAATCGAAGGTCATATGCCACTTCCAATAGGAAATGTTCATCTCTTGTTTCTAAGTTAACGATAAATCAATGAAGTTGTGTAGATTAAATATTTTTCTCTAGTATTAGCAATCTCACTTACCAAAACTTTTAAAAAATTGTCAACAATGTTCAAGTTAATTAACTTTATAGGATGCTGCTACCAGGGAGGATCATTCACAGAACTTCAAAAAGGGCCTCAGTTAGGGGTTAGCAATTTTAACAATGACTTCTTAATGTTTTTAATCTTGATCCTTGTCCTGCTGGTGAATCTTGTTCATACCACAGCACTTTGGTATCAGTATCTTTTTAGGCTGGTGTGAAATAACTGTGAAGCAGTTCTAGATGCAAAATAGCTGCAGGGTCAGGCCCCATGCCTTCAGTCTGGAAAGAACTGATTATCTTTCTTGTTGCAAGCAAATACGTGCACCACCGGAAAGTGGTCAGCAAGTGGCTTCTGTGAAGAGTGGATGGACTGCACTACTGATTCCTCTTTACCACTGTCTAGTTTCAGGGTTAAGGAAAATAGCATTGAGTTATATGAAATTAAATTGCCTGAAGTATAAGCAAAGGCAACGAGAAAACAGATCTCGGGATAGATGTGAGTGCTTTCAAACCACTGAATGCAAGGACAAGGACGGGAAGGGTTTTTTTTTTTTCTTTTGTTTGTTTAGTTTTTTTCTTTAAACTGAGAACTATTACATGCTACCACAGAAGGCAAAACTTGCCCTCTGAATGCCATATGATTAAGTCACAGGGTCAGATATACAAATTCGGAGTTATTCCCGGCTTTACTCTAAGCACATCAACCTGTGTTTTTTTTCCTTCTGGGTAGCATGCAGGGCCAGAGTATTCAGATACCACTGCACAGAGATAGCCCACGTCTGTGACCCAATTCTTCAAATTTTACTCCCTGTGGAGCGTTCCATCTGTTTAGACCTGGAGAAAGAGACCAATACGTTACTTTAATACCCCAGTGAATTTATTATGCCTTCTGTATATGTTTCATTTTTACCTGACATGCACTGCCTCATTAGTTTTCTAGATATGTTTAATAGTCATTACTTTTTCATCAAAGTGGTACTAATATGAAATACCAATGCAAGATGAAGAGAAGCAAAATATTTAAGCATGAAACATATACATACTTACAAGCTCCTGCACTCTTTGATGTTTGAAGCTTTATATCATTTCATGTGTTAGAGAAAGAAATGGGTTCCAAGGTGTTGATCATTAACATTGCTTAGCTGTAATTCCTCTTCCCTTTCAGTGGAACCACGCAGTCACACACACACACACACACACACACAAAAAAGCCTTGTAAGTGTACATACTTTGGAGGTTTTCCCAGTGGGCTCCACAGTCTATACAGGATTTCCTTTTGCAAGCATTAGATGACTGTTTCAATTTCTAAATGACTGTGTTAAAGGGATTCTACATAAAGGCTGGCTCAGTCTCTGAATCGTTTCGTACAGACATTCTGGTTTTGGACAGAATCATTGCAGTAAAGTTGTGTGTCCTCTGGGGTCTTCCTAAGGACAAATGACTCAGACACTACAGTCTGCTAGGTAAGTGGTAAAAAAGTGACATGTATGTGCTTTATGAAGGTTAATCCGGTGCATAAAGTAAGAAATTTCATTATTTTCTCCCAATAAGACTAATCATAATTACATACTTTGCACAGAGACATATTCTAGATATGCTATACACTGTGCATGAAGGAGTAGACATTTCACACAGATGTGCAAAATGTTTTTGCTCACAGGATGTGCAGATTGGTCTCTTGCATTTCTAAGAGGAATGCTGTAGAAGAATTATCTTGCTAAGATTAAGCAATCTAATTTTAAAGCCTGTAAAAGATGTAATCATGAGACACAGGCTCCAAATTAAGCCAGAGACTCTACATACTTGGAGAAAAAAAAACCCCAATGTTTCAATTTCTCTAGTCTGTGCGCAATTAAGAAATAATACTTTCCTCCTTGTCAGGATTATAGGATTACGTCAAAGCAATTAAAAATATCAAAACAAACCCATACCAAAACCTTAAATTAAAAATTCTTCAGAGGTACAAAGCATAATTCTAGGAATTAAAGTGTAAAATTCCAGTTTTGCCAATCCAGCAGGTTTGCTATGCTTACTCCTAGCAGAAATGTTATTACCAATAAATTCCGTAACTCAAAGTGACAGCTGTGTAGTTTTTAAATACACCATCATTATCAAAGCATGAAATCTTGGACTGATGGTCACTGGTGATTGGGATTATCTCTGTGCTGCTAGGAAAATTAAGGAAACCAGAACACTTTCTATAGTTACCTTAAATGATTGCCCATTCTGAAAGACCTGAAATGCTTCTATGAAGCAATGCCTGCTGAATATGTTCCTTTGCCTTTTCTGCTCTAATTTAAAGATTTCCCCCTCCGTTATAGAGCTGGTAGAAGATAAAGGCAGATGCCATGTTACAGAGTGATTGTCATATCATTTGAGATGCCTCTCAAGACCATGTCATGAAGGTGATGAAATACCAGAACAGTAAGTGCTGTACAGATCAAGAACAGGTTGACAGCTGTCATAGTCTTGAGAACAAAATATTTTATTCATTAATAAAACTATAGTTTACAGTAGAATTTACTAAATAAATTATATAATTTCTCTTTTACAAGATATAAACTAAAATCAAAAATGTTTCAAAGACAATATATGTACACAACATAAGGCCTTGTTATAAATAACTTTTTTTTCTCCTTTTCACCATCACTGAAAATATCTTTAGAGGCTCATTTTCATATAGGATGTGCAGAGGTTTACCCTAACCCTTGTATGACATCAATTCTAATTTCCACTGATATGGAACTAAGTAATTAGAACTGAAGGGTCAAAACAAATGAAATTAATTTTATTCACCACTGTGCTTATTTTTAAATAGGTAAAGCAGGTAACAGATTTTGCTTGTGCATAGGTACAAAATGCATGCAAATTAAACCACCAGAGAGCTGATAATAAAATATCAATTTCAAGTCCAAAAAAGGTGATTGGCAATATAGTAGAAAGCAGCCTGAATACACAGTTCTTCACAGTTCAGCAAGCAACAGCAGATGATAGCGGAGTGTGGAATGTTTCACGTCATTTTTGTGAAGTCCATCAATCCTTTCTATGGTTCAAAGATACTGGTGCTTCTTAGCATAAGTTCAGTTGATTATTACTCTTTGTCTGTTAGGCTCAGCAAATTCCTCCTTCTTAAATCAGGAGTGCAGAAAGTGCTCCTCCTTAACCATGGTCACTTCCCTTAGTTTACTCGTCAGGTATTCTTTGTTACTGGAAATACAGAATGATGAGTGAAGTTAAGAGTTGTGGTTATTTGTTTTCTTACACAATTATAAACAGGTACATCTTTCTTCCTCTGAACAGGCTGCAGCACAGCTTGGCAGTAATTCTTTTCTTACCTTGCCCCCTAATCAAAAGCTTTTGGTCTGCTTTCTTGTACAAGAGCTGACTCTATGGTTTTGCAGAGATTGGAGTGCACTTGTATGACATGAAACAGAACCACTTGCTGCTGCAAAACGCTGGGTGTTCTGGACGTCAGAGAAGACAGTCCAAACTGAGAGCACTCAGCAGTTCACAACAGCTTTTACTACCTTGCAGAACTGACTGTGGCCCTTGTTACTTAAAACCATTATGGGAAAACCTGCAGTCTTTGTGCGTCACGTATAAAAGTCCTGTTAGCTTCCACATGATACCCTTCCCTGGTTGAAAAATCATACCTATCCAAAAGCTTTCAGGCACAGCCAATGTTGTTGTCAATGTCACAGCAATCATTCTATTTAATTAAAACAAAACTTAATAGTGTTAATGAATTAGTCTTCTACAGTATGGTCTACAGAAGCAGTGGTTACGCAGTACAAATAGTTGATCACTTCTCAGCATCTCTACGGAGTCAGAGATGAATTGAAAAGAAACTGTTCTTTGCTGAACACCTTATTGGTGCGACTCTTAATGACCCTTATGTTCAGCTGTCAGTGTATCCCTTAACTAAGGATAAACTGACAGCTGAACAAAATACTGCAGTAAATTGAATGTATCTCAGCTAATGTATGCAACATGGAGCAGGACACAAAACCAGAACAAAGACATGTATAGTGACCTTACTCTAAAACCTTATTAAAAAATATAATGAAGGCATATGTTCCCAAATATTAAACATATTTTTAAGGTCACCTTTAAATTATACTGTTCAATACAAGCATTAAATTAATCTTTAAATAGTTAAACAACAATCTAATCTGGACTATGAACAACAACAAATCTCCAAGGGCATTTTTAAAGCTTATCTGAGAAAAAGGTAACCAGTAGATTTAAATCAATATTTTAGTTATGACTTCCTGCACTAGACCTTGAGCCTTGAAGAACGATATTTCAATATCATTCTCTGTCAACCTTTAAATCTGCTACTGTTTTGTGAACCAGTGTTAGGGTGTTCATAATGATTGACGCTAGTGAGCATAGTGCTAATTTCTCAGAAGCTGTTTTCTCTTTCTAGATAGCTGTGGTCTGGCAATGAAAGTCTGTCTACTGCCATATTAGCACCTGAATGTGCTGAGGGAGTAAAGTAGTATGTACTTATACGATGCAGAACAATTTAATATGCAAAGTGAAATTGTAGGCAAGTAAGGAAAATTAAAGAAGGTTATATTTTAAAAAGAGGGTGACATAAGGGTAACAAGGATTTTTTAAAAAAACTTTTTTAAGAATCAGTTTGGCAAAAAGTTGAAAAATGCTAGTACTGATAAACAAGACAAACTGGTCAAAATTTTCACTTGCACCACCTAGTTTCTGGCTGAAAGCTCAGCTCTGAATGACTGCAGGTCCATTTTTGACAGACATAATGGTGTCTCAATGCAAATTCAGACCCTTCTGGCCTTACCACTACTTTGCACTCTCTAAGGAGACTAGCAGCATTGCTGATACTAGCTTTATGCTATTCTACTAATTACACAATGCAATTACAACTAGCTTATTCTGCAAAATCTGCATAACAGTTGAAGAAAACAGACTTGACAAAAACTCGTAGCAACTGCTAACTGCATGAGTCAGTCACAGAAACACTGTTCATGGTACTGGTGCCATTTTAAGGTGGTGGGATTTTCAGATGTTCATCTTTGTGTCAGGTACTGCCCAGTTCTGTGCATAATGCTCTGGAAAAACCTCCATCTATTTCAAGGCACAGGACAAGCAACTCC
The DNA here is from genome assembly GCF_000700745.2 of Antrostomus carolinensis. NCBI lineage: Eukaryota > Metazoa > Chordata > Aves > Caprimulgiformes > Caprimulgidae > Antrostomus > Antrostomus carolinensis. Next base: position 5,940 of record NW_010287499.1, read on the forward strand.
GTAAGCTCTGCACAACTTTTGGGGTAACTGATTACAGATGTAAGAAACATTATTTCCTGATAGAGACTGAGTTTGGCCATAGCTATTGTGTCGAAATGATAAATAATGGACAAATAATACTACAGGATGCATTTCTGTAATCACTATCTGAGATATCTCACACTGAGTATATAATGGATTTACAATGTTTGAGCCTACTTGAGGCTTTTTCTATTGGAGCATTTTTGTGCTCCAGTTTCTTTTCGTGGATTTGTTTTTCAGATGATTGATTTCCTCATACGGTGCATGAAAAGCCTCAGGGCAGGCTAGTGTAATGACAATATATGTGGGCATTTTATCACTTGGCTTACTCAGGTAATGTATTACTTGTAATCTGAAATGGTAACTTTATAATCTAATCAAGCACATAATTCCCATGTCTGATTTTCAAGCAAGGGTGACTGAAAAGTTGAATTAAACAGGATTCTACTTTGAGGAAAGTGCTCCATTGGTTCCAGTATGCACACATAGCATTTTAAGGATTTTTCTGGTCTCAGGGGAAAGAAAGGATGTCTGTAAGTAAGGAGGTCTGAATTCCCTTCTCATAGGCCTAGAATTAATGTTCAATCTACCATGTTTTCCCATCAGTATCTTCAGAGTAAATGGTGAGGCAGAGAAACTGAAGCCTCACGAAACAGAGCAACATATCAAAATTTGAGGTATGCAGCACAGTGTGACTGTACACTTTTTAGCTTGTTTTTACATGTATCCTGCCTGGGAACTGCTTTAATTTCAGCAACACTCATTATTACTCCACAACAGCACCTTGAAGAAAACTACAACATGATTAGAACTGAATCAAATGTTATGAAAGACTGAGAAGCAAAATATTTCTGAATGTCAAAAGACACCTTGTCAAGGAGTTACGGTGGAAGTACAACCCCCTAGCCAAAGTTGTATCTGACTAGGGTGCTGCATTTGATCAGGGTCAGGTGGGAATTTTCTTCTCTGAAAGAATTTATACTAGATCAGAGAGCTTAGGGTGCTAAACTGAAAATAGCTGAAGGGGTGAAAATATTTGCAAGAGAAAGCAACCGTGAAGATGAGGAGTTAGACTAATACCTGTTAGACTAATAACCTGTCAGTCGGAAGGGTTTGAGTATCAACTAGGAAATGCTCAAAGACACAGGCTTTAACATAGAACTGTGGGAGTGAGAACAGAAGAAAAGAGGAAGAGCACTAAGAGTGAGAAGAGGCAGACAGTTTTGACAGTTTCTAAACAGGCATTTTATAGACCTATATTTGTAAATCTGCTTATCTATGCATCTACAGCAGCTTTGAAATACAAAATTAATCTCCAGCAATGTTTTAAGACTTGAAAATCCTATAATAAAATTGGTATTTGGACATAAACCACAACATAAGTAATTCTAAATGTAATAAAACTATCTACGCAATGCATTGGACACAAATAATAGCTATACTAACCAGACTAAATACACTGGGCTCCCTCATCACTACAGTTACTCCATTATTTTATTTTTATGAAGCCCCTTATCAATCCTTTGCAACCATATCTTCAGTGGTAGTGACTTGTAAATTATATACAAATTTAGTGAGCAAACTTAAGAAACTTTTGTTGCAGGACTGGCTTATGTTTCCTATTAATCAAATTCCATAGAACACAGTAGACTCTTCTGTTTAACTGTTTGCTGACATTTAATGCCTTTCTGCGTATGTATCAGGTGATGCTGCCTGAACTGACACCAAGAAATAAGGGTTCAGGGGAATTTTAAAAAGAGACTAAGTTTATTTCTAAAGGAAGAAGGAAACACTGTTTTTCTCCCTTGGTTTTTTGTATTTCTACATCAAAGTGCTAAATACAAGAGTTTTACCTTCTCTCTTACTGGCTTATGCACAGGACACCTGTTTATCTCAGATGGAATCTTTTGCTTCTAAGTATCTGATCTATCATTGTTTTATATGTTAATAAAAGCAAGAACCTTTTAATGTTTTAACTCTCTGCAGAGAAACACTTCAAATTTCCAACTATTTTATGTATGTGCTCCTATCTTTCTGCAATCTTTAATTAAAAATTGAAATTATTTTTATAGAATATTCAGTAGTTGTTTCCTGCTGTATGGTACTAGAATATCTGGAAATAATTTAGATTGGCTTATATTTACTGCTTAGGGCAGATCCTGGTTAGTCATATTTTATTCATAAAACCTAGATTTCTTAAGTTATTATCTGGGTTAAAATATTTAAGAGAAAATAAACCAATAGAATTTTAAAGTAAACTTGGATTTGAGGATGTTCCTAACAGCACTGCTTAGAGTGGCACAGGCACAAAATGCTGGTTTGCTGAACCTGGTCTTTTTTCAGAACCGAGAAACTCTGGGCCCAGACCAGTCCTTCAGTTGCAAACTAAAGATGTCTCTGTACCTGTGTCCTGGAACAAAAATTCTTGCTGTTACCAGGTGAAGTCTCATCTTTGACATCAGGTGCACAGTGTGAGTCTGCATCATGGTGTTTCCTTTAATGTAACATCTCCCAAAAAATACTATTAGTTGTAACAGGATTTTTAATTTTTTTTTTAACAAGCTCTGCTCCAGCCTACTTTACTTGACTGTCTGAATTTGTATACAACACTGTTCAGCCAAATGCTATTTTTAAGCTTTTTTTTATACTAAGCTAGCACAATATTATTTTAACACAATGTCTTTTTTTTTTTTTCCACTCATGGAATCAAAAATTCGTATCTCTTAATTTACTAAATTTGAACTAAAATTTGTCCAAGAGGTTTACACTTCAAAGGAGGCGGCAAAGACATCAAAGGATAGTGGAGTGACTGAAATTAAGCTAGTTAAGATATTTTTCATTATAATATCTAGTGGGTAAGACTCCAGCAGGCTGCCTTGCAGATTATTAACTATGGGATTAAAGGAAAATCTGGGAATGCCATTTAAAACTACATTTTCTCACCATTCTTTTAAAAGGTCAAAACATATCTTGCAACCTTTTCAACTGAGGCTTAAATCAACTAAAGCAAACGTCATTGATTTGCCTCATTTTTGAGATGCACATTAGAAATGATTGACCTGTTCCTAGTGTTCTCAAAAACATGCATCTTTCCCTTCTAGACTGCATTTAATCATCTTCCTGTAAAAATAAAACTGCCTTCTACCTCAGCAGCAGTGAATCAAACTGATAACACACATCACATCCTCTAGTATGAGACTTTCTGAAATAGAGGCTAACCGTTGTTTCAGGGTCAGCTGAAGGGTATTGACCCACCTGGACACCTTCCTGTGTAATCTCATTTAGGAAGGGGGGGGGAGAGGGAGGGGGATCGGACTAGATGATCTTTTGAGGTCACTTCCAGTCCCTCACATTCTCTGATTCTGTGTGATTCTAAAGAGACCCAGCTCCCTCAGCCTTTCCTCATAAGGGAGATGCTCCACTCCCTTAATCATCTTTGTGGCTCTACGCTGGGCTCTCTCAAGCAGTTCCCTGTCCTTCTTGAACTGTGGGGCCCAGAACTGGACACAGTACTCCAGATGTGGCCTCACCAGGGCAGAGTAGAGGGGGAGGAGAACCTCTCTTGACCTACTAACCACACTCCTTCTAATGCACCCCAGGATGCCATTGGCCTTCCTGGCCACGAGGGCACAGTGCTGGCTCATGGTCATCCTGCTGTCCACCAGGACTCCCAGATCCCTTTCCCCTACACTGCTCTCCAACAGGTCATTCCCCAACTCACACTGGAACCTGTGGTTGTTCCTGCCCAGATGCAAGGAACACATCAAATCACAACATTTGTGCTTTAGGAAAACAAACCTATGGGAAGAAAGCCAAGCTTAACATACCTCCCTCCTATACTCATACTGACATTTTCAAAACGGCCTAAAAGGGTTAGATGCACAAAAATTCACTCAATTGGAACTGGAGTTGGGTGCCTACTGCCTTTATGTCAGTGGAATGTGAGCTGTAGATAGCAAGAGAATTATTAAAACACAGGTGATATAAAGACAACCAAAGATACAAACTTGAGCTTATCTTTCAGCATTCAGATAAACTGCTCACTAGTTACCAAAACAGCAAAGAAAAAATACATTTTTAATCATATTCCAGCCACCACAACTGGACAACCCTTCAGAGCAGAAAGGGAAGCTGTTAATGTACTTCATATTGAGCTCTGCTTCACTGGCTTGAAAATCACTTATGTAAACATAGAAGTTTACTCTCTGAGAAAATTTAATTTCTACATTGTGGCATATCCAACATGAAGAAGAAAGATTTTTTTTTTTTCCTCCTGTGGAAAACAAATAATAGGAAAAAACCCTACCATTCAAGAAAAAAGGAAAAGCATTTTGTCACATTTCATTATTAACACAATAGTTAACAAGCACACAGATTTTTGAAGGATTCGGATTGGCAAGGGACTTAAGCATATATCTCATATAAGAAATACCTCAGTGAACCTCTGGATCTTGAGTTTGGGCATGTATTTTAGGAGTCAAAGGAATTACAGTAGAAAAAAGCCCATCAGAAACAGTTTGACAACTTACCAAGTAGACATCCAAAACTGAAGCATTATCATTTTCCATTTCCAGTGTGCTCTGTTCTGAAGTCAAATAGATGGCACTGTCTTCTAAAGTGAATAATGAACTCGAAGGCAACCCTTTACTGCAAAGAGAAGGGAGACTAGAGTCAACCAAAAATACAAGGTACAGAGAGTTCAGTCATAGATGAAAATTTAAAAATACATTTCTCTCAAACATAAAAGCTTCACATAATTGAAAAGACAGAATGCAAATGAACAAATACAGATATGCTGACAAAGGCTAGATAAGTGTCAACTCATATTTGACTAATGTACATAAACCACAGTTTTTACTTGTGCATTAATTAAAATTTTATCAGGAAGTAATACTGTTCCTGAACTGTAGTATTTACTTAAAGAAATAAATTATGTCACAGTAAATGTGGGATAATTTCATAATGTCAAAAGAAATTATTTCCATATTACACATGGTGTAAATTTTGGCAGCATTTCTTAATTCAAAAAGGGGAAAAACGATTCGGTAATTAGGCAGAGTAGCATGGGACTTTCTCATGTAGATACAGGATCACTTGCAGCCAACAGTTCAGAAGGGAAAGTGGGAAAACAACAAGGGTGTACTGTAATTAGCACAGCTCTGCAAGAAGTGGTGTTTACAGAGCAGGTGCACTGTACTATTTCATTCACAGATACGATTTTTTTGTTGTCTCCTATCCAGAAAGAATGTGAAACTGAAAATGCATCTGCTCAGGAATCTTGTTTTGTAAACACACTTGGAACCATAAAGCTGAAACTCTCAAAGGTGTTTTAATGGGAGTTAAGTGCTCATTATCACCTGTCCTCACTACCTGCTAGAAACTAATACACTCAACTGTCAGTTCTGCACAGACATATTTTAGAAGTTCTTATTTATTTACACAAAAGGTGAAAAGCAAATAGTTCTGCATTATAACTGGGTATGAAAACACTGTTACAGTCATCAGTCCAGAAACGACTGATTTCCCCCTCCCTTTGCAGTACTTTGTAGTTTAAGTATGTTTCAGATGGATTATAATTTCAGAAAGGGCAAAGCTGGCATGCAAAGTAGAGAACAAATTCAAATGCTCACCAAAATAATGAATCAACAGTCACCCTCATGTCATATTAGTTTTAAGGGCACAGCATTACATTTGCCACGTTAAAAATGTTCCTTTTATTATACAGTGTATTAGGCATCTTTTCAATCACAAGACTATTTCTTTTGTCCTGAGGGTGACCCAGCTCCCACTGACTTAGTAGCATTTTTCTCTCATTTCTCAAAATGCTTAGTAGCATTTTCTCTCACTTAGTAGCATTTTCTCACTTGTATTCTACTGAGCAACATTTCAGTCTTTCATTCCCGCATCAGGTTAGGTTTAAAAGAAAAAAAAAAATAATAGTTTTTCCTTTCATAAACATATCAGGCCATATCACTGCCACCTTTATTGCTGTTACTTTTAAATTCTTTCACTTTCAGTAAACTTCTGGAACCTGTACTCAGGATGAGGTGAGGATTCTGCAATTCACACAAGTGGCATTTTATTTTATATCCTTTGTCTATCAGAAGACCAAGACCTAGTCATCCTGTTATTTCAGTTTAATTCCCTGGCTTACTGTGACACTTTCCTTCATCTCTTCTCTACTTTTCCCTTAGAAGGCACTGTGCTTCTTTTGCTCTTAGTTTGTTAAAATACAATAGTCTATGTTGCTTCACAGTCTGCTGTGGATAGCAAACAATAGCAATGTGAGTTCAGCACTCAGTCTTGGGATTGTTAAACTACTGGTTTTACTTGTAACATAGAATAAAGACAATGCCATCTCCCCTTTGGAATGTGCTTTCCCCCCAGCCCCGTTACAGAAATACCCTATACAGTCAGGCAGCAAATAAGGGTTGAAACCAAAACAGCATGTTAAAAGAAGTCATAAAGAAACTCCTACAAATGTCACCATTTTGTTATTTTGTAGCAAAACTCCTAAAAAAGAGATTTAATATATAGAAACAAATAATACATACCATATATCTATTAACATACAGAAAGAAAAAGGAAAAAAGGGGCAGAAGAAAGTACAAAGAAATAGTAATCTTACATACAAAAAACCAGCAGCGACTAAAGCCCCTTGAACAAAATCCGGCATGAAAGAAGAGAACAAAACAACATAGATGCCAGTTCTCCTTTTTTTTTTTTCCCCCAGTCAAAGACTCACAACTTAACTGCAAATAGCAATCTCCTTGCTGCTGTGTCTTTCACGCCAAATAATTAGAGATAAACTCTGCAGGTAAGGAAGACTCATCTCCTGCATAAAGAATTGTTTATTAAAAGCAGAAGCGTAGGAAAACTGTTGCAAGTCAGAGCTTTCTTTCATACACCATAAATTCAGTAACTGGAGGTTTTTCTCTATTTAAAAGAACATGAACAGTCCACTTTGTGAAATTAATCTGTAACACGTATAAAGGAGAAAGTGGAATTTTCAAGTCAGTGCCATGTTAATTTGCATCTGAAGCCCATGCTGCTGTCAGTATGAAAGCAACTGCTTTTGCCAGGCAATGAACTCTGCAGCAACTGCAATATACTGCTTGTGTGTAATAATGTGATAACACCTTCTTAGTTACAGCTGCTTAGTTAGAAATCATTTTCATGGCAGAATATGACAATCAGTACCTGCAATGACAGCATAAACATGCATCCCAACAGGCTAAGTGACTATGAACTACATGAAGATATGCTTAAGAACAAGATTTTCAATTTTCCTATGAAAAGGGGAAAAGCAAGAAGCTTTTTTATTTCAGGTCTCATCCTTAGTGCTAATGTAGATTCTATTTTAAGAAGCACTAAATATTTCGTCCTTATGCTGAAGTGCGGAGAAAAGCCATACTTTGACCTTCTAAATCAGCACACTTCAACACATTTAATCAAAAACCAGGCTCAAGTTCTCTTCCTCTTGAGTAGAAAATAAAATAAAACCTTCATTTTCTGAAGTCCTTCTAAAATGCTCTCTTGGACATGAAATGCAAATTAGCTCACTCAAATTAGCTCAAAAAGTTAAAGGTAGTTAGGGATTGCTACTTGCAGCTATGAAAAATGGGGTGTTGGGCACAAGATCTTCAGCAAGAACAATCAAATTAGACTAATTTTCTGCAGATTTGTAGAACAGTGTAACTTCTACACATTTTAATCTAAGGATGATATATGTAGGATCCTATTAAGTTGCTAAAGAATAAAGGAAAAAAAAATACACCTTGTCAAGGAACTAGCATAATGAGGCAGGATTATTTAAGTAGTAGTAGTAATAATAACAGTAATAATAATAATAATTTATTAATTATTATTAAAAATTCAAGACTGATGTCCTTTAAACCCTCCTAACTTTTAATTACTATTTCTGTCCTTCATATCAGATTTATACTAAACTGAAGTGACAGTTTTAGAAATAAAACACTTCTGTTTCCTTCATGGAAAAACAATTATAGTTCATCACATTGTGTCGAGTTGCAAGGCAGTCTGCAGGACAGGCAGAACTCTTCAGTCTCCTTTCCAAGTCATTGCACAGTCTTTGAAGAATGGCAGAAACAGTGCCAGGTGGTAACAACTGCCTGAAGCAGAAGTTTGAATTGTATTTTGGTTTTAGTTGTGGATTTTATCTTTTTTTTCCTCCTGCAGTGTGAAGAACAGCTCTTGCAGGAATATAATTATCAGCTTCTTTCGGATAGTGCCAAAATACAACAGCCATAAATTAGAATGAGCCACTGTGTGTCCCTTGTTGTGAAAAGCTGTAATAAAAATAGGCTTTGATGTCCATCTTTGGATGTCAAATATGCTTTCCTGTAGCATATCCCACAGAATATTTATCCCCTATATAGCAGCACATTTGCAATGTCCAGTGTGTTTGAAAACTCTTATATAAGCTTTTGAAAAAATTATCAGCTCATCGCTTCATGAGTTTGGATCTTTAAAATCTCTGTGTATAACAGTCAGAAAAATGTCTTGTAGGATAAATAAGCAGTGTAACTATTGTTCTAAGGTACGATTCAATACCAACTGTTGCAGAAAATCTGCTTGCATACATATAATAAATGTGAACAGGGACAACAGGTATTTATGGACCTATTGAACTAAATGCAATAATTAGTCTAATGTTTACAACATAGAAATATCACCTCTAAAACCCAACCTTGCATTTAATTTTTATAAATTGTATGTGTGTCTGGGAAAAAAAAAGAAAACATAGTGAAACTCCTTTGTAATATTTCACTGACACTGTTGACAGACATCAAAACTACAGACCTGAGAAAACAATAGATATGTATGATCTTCTGCAGAGGGATAAATTCAGTCAAGGAAATATTTGCTTATGTATTAAATAACTACTATTACCTTTGGAGTTTCACATGCACATCTGTGTATTTAACTGAACAGTAATTTTTAAATTTCAAGTGAAAAAAAAAGTATAGGTAGGTTTTCTTTCTATTTTTTAACAACCAAGTTGTTTCCAGAAACATTGGCTATATAATTAAAAACTTTTTCTTTTTTTTTCTATGAAGGAAAACAGTTATGATCGTCTCAGGGCTCTATTCAATTATAACAAAATGGCTGCAAGCAGGGCATCAACAGCTGAATGGGATTAGATAGTATTTATTGAGTAAAGACAGACAAGGCATTCCTACTTCAGTATGCATACAAAGATCTTCACAAGAAAGCTCAAAGCAATATAAAGCCCTGCTTTAAAAATGTAAAAAAAACCCCAACCCCCAACCAACCCACAGAACACACTGTTCAGAATGCAATGTCAACTTATGTCACCCTGTTCGTCCAGCGTAGGGAGGTAAAGGCTCCCATCAAACATGAAACTGATAACTCACTCTTTAAAGTGATGTTGACGAAGTTTATGATAATTCTGTGGACTGGCTTATGATATGGTAGTATGTGTCAAGGGAAGACAGTACAGAGAGAACCAAAGTATGAAGCAACATTGTGTATTTCATGATACTGCAATTCAGTGCAACTTAAGACAATGCTCACTGCTTTTAGACAGATACTGCTGTTTTTACATTTACAGCAGTGACATAAAAAAAAAAAAATCCCTAAAAAAGTCATATATATGTATTTGCTGTGAAGGACACATTCTTGAGCTAATATTCCTTCCATAGCACTACCAATGTCTGCTCCTTAACAACTGCTAATCCCAATTAACTGATGGCAACATTACAAGTACCAGCAGAACCTCAGATCTACACTAGCCTGCTGCAAACAGAACATAAATTTTTCACGAGGTTTTTATTTTTCCTGAATGGGTGGAGCCATCTTGTGAACATTTTACAAAAGAAGGGTCTCAGTCATGAAAGTGAAATAAACTTTACAACAAAGCAAAGTCTTCTCACTCTGCCTTGAGGTTGCTACGTATATGGCACTAGAATTGAGGAAAGATTCAAAAGCAGAGGGTGAGAGCTCTTGTTATTCACCAGAACTTTGATCAGAAACTTCTAGACAGTACCTTTGAGCAAAAAATAAACAAGTACGATGTAAACAAGGTACTATAATTATTTACTGGTCTTTCGTCTATTAATTATTATGTTTGCTTAATATTCTGTTGAGTTACATAGTGGTGGTTCTCTTTCTATAGATATTTTGAGAGGATGAACTTTTGTAATAGGAAATATAGTAATGTATGAAATCACACAGGCTACTTTTCTGAAAAAAATATGTCCCTTTTATGTATCAATATATACCTAGAGGCTTGGAGCAGGAACAGCTGAAATTAAAGGGTCACTTAAGGCTAATTACAAACCACCTCACTGGATCACTTGCTGAAACCAGATTGAGGAACCTACGTTCACAGGACTAATCCTTTAGTCTTTTTTAGGTCCTTCTTCCATTGTCAGGGACACTGACCTTTGCCTCTCAGGACAGCACTGATCTGCTCCAGGGACAGAACCTCTGCTTCACAAAATACTTGCCTATCTTACAAACTTTCATTAAGGAAATGCTTCTGCTAGGTCTTAAAAAAAATTTTCTTTGTTACTGTTTTCTTGCCACCCTTCCCAGATAAATAATTGAAAATGATTCACAGTCTCCAGTTAGGGCAAATATACAGTGGCAAAATATGAAGTCTCCAGTTTTGCCACAGTTACTAATAATTTCTATGTAAAGTTTCTAGCCTTTACTTTATACACAAGCCTCAGAATATCAGCAGGCAAGCAAATAGTTCACATCTGAGAATCAGTCAGCTCTCCTTGCTTTACTGGAGTTAATGTCTGTTCTGAGTTCTTACTTCCTATATGGTATTTAATATAGAATGAAATACCTACATGAAGAAAATACTTAATATATTAAAAGTAGTCTCACACATTTAAATAATACATCACTAGAACACCAATATAACCACACAAACTACTTTAAATAAGATTTGTAGCAAAACAACATTAATTTTTTCCAGACTCGTACATTATTAAGGATTCTATAATATCTCAACAACTAAAAGATTGCGTGTAAAGGGCTCCAAAAACTAAAAATGGAGAAAAAAATGTATATCTTTTTCAGGAAATCTAGATGCCTCACTGAACCCTTAGTACTGATACTAACCACTTGGTACTTGATACTAAGGACTGATAATCCTTAGCCATTTACACTGAATTCCAGGATTACTCAGTATTCTGCTGGCTAAGAAACTAACTCATATTACAACCCAGACTTCAGAGAAAAGCTGTAGGAAAAGCAAATTTCAGATTAATCTTTCTGAAGACTATAAACTCCACAAGATGGAGATCATCAGAGCAGGTATATTTATGAGGTTTAAACCACAGAAATTTACATAGGCCTTAGTAAATTAATGAAACTGGTGCTTCATCCAGATTTGCTTTACACTTCAAATTTGAAGTCAGAGTCTGAAATTTTATATTTTGATATGTGTCCTGGACAAGCACTTAAATGTCAAGAAAGATTCTTTCTTCTGTTTCCACAAACACTTCAAAAACCAACTACAATAAACCCAAATATTAGTTTCTGACACCACTGGAGAAGGGGGAATTCTGTTCACTTAGATGGCATTGTTTTCTTCTAATGTCAGCATATATGATTAAGATAATGTCAAATTTAAGATTAAATGAAATATATATTAAGTCTTCTGTCCAACAATGCTTTTTTGATCCTTCTTCAGGACTGCAGGTAGTAGTGTTATGCTCTTTAAACTAGTATTCTTCAGCCTGTTTTTCTGCTAAGTTTTTTGCTCTGTTAACCTTGTCGCAGTATTGTTCTTCCAACAGAACATCATGGATAAGCAAATAAACATAAACTCTTTGTTTGGTTAAGTATCCCTGAACAGTTTCAGACATTATGCACAAGTATTTAGATATGTTAACAACTACTGCAGCTGTAATCCTATAATACGAAGAAGAAAGAATGACAGTACACCTTAAAGCATACAACGCTCTTCATATACAACAAAATATAGCTACTACCAGCACATTAATGAAATTCTAAAATGACAGCTTTTTTCCTTTTTTCAAATTAAATAACTGAGCTGAAGCTGATATGTACATGGAATTTCTACATAAAAGAGTAAAAAAAAATAAATCTTGTAATTATTCTCTTAATAGCAACACATGCTGTCAGCAGTTCGTGACTATAAGTTCAAATTTCTGCAGCAGCATTACCAGCTGCATTGATTGCTAGTTTTAATGCAGACTTCTAGTAGGGCAAAAACAATTTGGAGGGGCACAGGAGATAACAGGAGAAATCCCTGTATACATGGTGTATCAGAAAGAACACTTCAGCGGAACAGAGGTTTTGTACAATTTAATCAGTACACTGAGTTCTCATCCTTAATTTTTAGATTGAAAAAGAAAGAAAACACAAGCAAAAAAAAACCATTTTGCCAGTTACTTTCTCCCATTCAGTAATAATCAGCCACAATGACTGTGCTATTGCCCTCAACTGCTAAAGCAGTCTATTTTATCCTGGTTCTTAATTAAAAAAAAGAAAAAAAAAGTAGTAATTCCATCACAGGAGAACTGGGAAAGCCTTGTTTTTCTCTAAGCCACAATTACATGTTGTTTCAATCATAGTTAAATTTTCTTTCTTTCCCATGGGGATTCCCCCAGTGTTTCAGTGCATCTGTTCCTAGCATTAGAGCATTCAAGTCTCTTTCCTCCACCCAGCTGCTTATTTTCATGAGGCTTCCATTAACTTAATCCTCTTTGAATCAGATTCAGACAAATTTGTCTAAGCTTCAGAAGCTAAGGATGGTGGGTGGATAGGTAGAACATTTAAACTTCATACACAAAGTTTGTTTATTTAGAAAACCAGACTGGCAAAAGGTGTGATTAAGTATTCCTTACAAGAGGAAAACTAGTACCTACAAATCCCTTCCACTGAAAAAACAGTAGTAATTTTTATTTTTAAAGCTGTCTTTGAAAAGGTTGTTTGACAGAAAGTCATGGGACATTTCAGTTCAAAGTATGGATATTTTAGGAAGTTTGGACTGTGTAGGAGAAACAAACACAACACCTCAAAGCCTTCCAAAATTTTAAGTGGTCAGCACCAAAAAACAACAATGCAAAGGTAAGGCAAACAAAGAACTGAAAAATATACAGAAAAGCAGAAAGAATAGGAAAGAAAGGCAGAAGTCCATACTACATACACATCTTACAGAAAGGAGGTACAGAATACATAAAAAGATACAAGAACGAGATTTCATATCGATTATTTTCCTAGGCTCAAATATATCAGAAGAATTCAGCAATCCTCCTTATATAACCCACAGTATCTTGCTTGGCACTGCTCTAAAGACAGAGAGGTGAAGTACCCCTTTACACATCATAGGATTTTGTCTAGGTTTGTGACTGGAAACCATGAGACCTCCTAAAAGATACAATAGAAACAGACTTTCTGTTGTATCTTGAAACTCCACTTCAAAACATTTTCAGAAGCACCTGTGACAGCATTAACCTCCTCTAGCTCTTTGCAGTTGTAAAAACAATGTCAACTGAGACAACAGTCATACTGCACAGGACATTCAGATTCGTCATCTTTAATTTAATTCATCAGTACTTATTAGGAAAACTTTACCTGGAGAGGGAAAAAATCTGTTATCACTTCTGCTACAAAAATAAGCTCTCATATTTCCTAAGATAAAGCAAATAAACCCTTTCAAAGAAGTGTGTTTGGACTCAAAATTGAACTTATATTCCAGTGGAAAATGGGCCTTTTAGGTATATCTCTGCACCAAATAAAAACCTACTTGAGGAGGAGTGAAAAATCTTTCAAAATGTTAACAGAAGCAATAAATTGTCAATTCTTTTTTCTTACTAAATGAATACTTGACATTGCTTACAACAGAACCACTTGACTGAGAAACAGCTTCATAGAACAGAAACCAGCTGTCTTCTGACAAGCAAGAAAGCCTGCATTTGCTGAATAATGTATGTTACATTTGTCCTTTTTTCTTCCCCTTTTACATTCCTTTTTTAGATAAAGTTCCTTTTGTGCTGAAAAATATACCCATTTTCCTCTCCCCACTACTCCTTCATTCACTACTTTTACCAGTTTCTCTTCATGGTGCCTGGGTAACACCTCAACTCTTCAAGAACCGAGGAATAACTTGGTAAAAAACAATTAGTGAGCAGTCTAGAAAAACACTCCTAATAAGCTCTGTGTTTATGATTGCTGCTCAGTCTATCTTTCTTGCTTTAACCACAAGTTCCTAAATGCAGCTCTGCATTTTCTACCAATTAGTTATGCTAGTTCTTATCTGTACCAAGCCAGGTCTACATAAACCCTGCTCATACAACAGTCTCAGTAGCCAGCTCCAGCTCAGCTAGTCACCTCAGCAAGTCTGCTGAACAAGAACCACACTGGCAGCAGTATCTATTTCCTACCACAAGTGATAAGCACCCTCAAGGAGAGATGGTGCTGAGCAGAAAGTATTACCGCTCTCTTTTTAATGAGACAAATAATGGCATCTGTCTTCTCATTGGTATGGCACATACTGCTCATTAGGATTAACAGGAGTCAAGGAGCTGTATAGATACCGTATTATTACTATGCACACAGGATTATTTCCCTTTATTACCCTAAACCAGAGATTTCTAACTGGTTACAAGGAAAATTGTGTACTCTCTACTTTGTGCCAGGACACTGTGAAGGACAAGGAAAAAGCCTGATGAAGAAGATGCCAAACTGTATTTCTATTAAATAACTTGAAGCGGAATGTCTTAGTCAATTACATATTTAAAGACCGAAAGCAGGATCACATTTTTAAACAAATAATTCGTTCAGGCTTTGTTACAAAGACTGCTCCAGACTTTCTGTTTATTAGAGAGAAATGGCAAAGTGGCAAGTCCTGCATCACAACATTTTATAATATTCAAAAGCAGAACTCCACCGAGAAAAATCCAAGCCATTTACAACTCAGTGCTAGCATGGGTTTCTTGTTGTTTTTATTTCCCTGTCTACTTTTCTCTTGGGAGGACTGAAGTTCCTCCAGTGTACTATAAAACATAAATAAAACTTCATCTGGATGTATTATCTAGTGCCATGAAGAAGGAAGGACCTCCCTGCACTGATGCAGAAAGAAGAGGTGGGCAAAAAACTGCCAAGTGCCCCGAATCATCTTGGGGAAATTAGTTTAATGCTGAAATCCTAAAAGAAAGCTGCTAGCTAAAAGAGGGGAGCTAATCCTTGTGAATTGTACATACTGAGATTGTGACATGAATCAGTACTTGGTCAGGAAAAAAAATTGCCACCAAGCCCTAGCTGAAAAGGATACATCTCAACCAGCAAGGACGTTAGTTGGTCAGCCCCCACGGCAGAACTCCTGGCTGTGGGGCAAAGTCTTTTGTTTTGACAGAATACATGGAGAGAACCACACATCTATGAATACTACTGCAAGGTCTGCTGTGCTAGAGAACGTGTCCTGTTGAACTGATGAATTGAAAGTATGCAAACCTGGACTGCAGAAACTACAGTTACAATCTGATTTTGTAAGATAAGGATGTGCAGGGTAATTGCATACATTTTAGTTTATTTCATTGACTGTATCACGACTGTAGAGTACACAAGTCTAAACATACAATCAAAGTGTAGATGTGCTAAAAACCTTATGTATTTTAGAATTATTTTGGAATATCTTTACAGGAAAATATCATGGACTTACAGTTTTTCTCTACAACTAATTTATGGAGAGTAAAGAGTATTTGAAATATTTTATTTGTAGTACATATGAACTCTTTATCGAGACATCTCTGCAGTTCTCTTTTGCTGACTGATGCTAATACAAAGTAGTTCTGTAGTTTTATTTGTTGCTTAAAAGTGAATAAAAACCCTAATATTCTATAGCCTTATTTCTAACAAAGGTAAAATTTGGTAAAAGATCATGGAACACTGAAGTCCTACAGCTAACTTTGTCACAAACTGGACAAGACTGACAGAAGTTGAATTAAAGGAGCCCTGTTTCTCCTAATGTGTATTCATTAGTGATTTTATTTCCTAACGCTTGCATAGATGCATTTTGGGACAATTACAGATGGTTAAAACTCCACCTTTGTTACACCCCAAACCATATCTCAGTCTAAATTTTCATAGCAAAACATGAGATCGGTGGAAGATGCCACATCAGTGAGATCTATTTCAACTTAATGAAAATGGAAGCTGCAAACATCACTTTGATCAAGTAACTCCGCACATCATTTTACTTCTTATGAAAATGCAGTTGGTCAAATTTTAATACGATGTAAAAACCTACTTCCTCAAGATTGCTTTTAAAATAACTTGATCTTTTTGGAGAACATGCAGTTTAAAGTAAAGAACTACATCTCGGCACATGAGTAAGCTTTTCAAATTTATATAGACATTGTGTAGTCCAGGATCCCAAACTATCCCAAACTCAAGCCAGCTTACTTGAGTTCACAGTGGTTATCCTTCTTACACAAGTGAGGCTGGCTAAGAAATGGTTGTTCTCAAGTCTAACACATGGTGAAGAGATCCACGAGCAGGCAAGAGACGATACAACACAACACACTTCAGGTGTACAAGGTAAAGTACAGACACATAAACGCACAGATAATCTCCCAGCAAGACTTACTGGCATAAGTATAGTATTGGACAGTCCTGGCTAAAGTACATTCAAACACAACTCAAATAATATTCAAGCCAGCTTACAAGCATCTGCATAGCTCTTCTTGAGACTTTCCTGTTTTTATCCTTCCTGGGTTAAATTTACACAGACTCACCCATGGGTGAAGTCTCATAGAAATTCACTTCAGAAAATGGTAATTTTGAAAGAACTTAAAGCAGACCATTCAGCACTGTACATTCAGACTGAAGATCAGCTTGAAAGTAGGTCCCTTTTCCTACCACATCACAGTTTTCTGCAACTGTTTTAGGCTACAGCTAAGTTACGACAAGTATTTCCTACCCTGATCTTAATGTAGTATGGTCTATGGCACAGACTAAGGCCTAAGCAAGTTTTTAATGCCCAGTTTAGTTTTGGAACATGACAAAAATTTCAAAGTATACTATAAACTTTTTGCTGTGTTTATGCTTTCCATTTTGTGACCCCAACCATAATACATATAAAAACAAACAAATAAATAACAAATCCTATGGCCTTATGGCATCCCTCCTTCAAAGAGAGGCTCAAGACTGAGCTACAGAGACACTTGTCGCTTCTGCTTTTTCTTTCACAGAACCCCCTTCTATTGCACAGTCGGACTTTTAGCAAAACAGTGAGGAATCCTCTACCATCTATAATGCCTTTACCTGCTAGAATAGAGCATAGGTTGATCATGTTGATAATGCTCATCTACATTCAAGGAAGAAGAAGAAATTGTCGTTGCCAAGGAAGCTGCTTCAAACAGAGATGGAGTGCTCGGCACTAGATCTGGCCGGTGGCGTGAACTTAATGCTGCATACACAAAAATAAAGAACAACATTAAAAAAAATTATTTCAAATTGAATCCAAGAATCTTTACATAAATGTATGGAGTCACATAGTGCTCTCAACAGCTTCTTGAAGCATCTTAATACACAGAATTTATGAGACTGCAATATTCATGTGCCCATACCCACACTCTTTTGCATTCCAAGGTGAATTTCAGCTGCTAGCCAGTACATCCAGCAGAATACAGAGCAACCCCAAGGTCAAACATCAAACAGTGGTATGAACATCTGATGAATTCTTCTGAATTCTGAGACTGGTCTCACACTACCAGGGCCCAGTGTTTAGATGGGATTAGGTGGCTGGTTCTCCTTTAAGCCTGGCTGCAGATGAACTCTGAAAGGGGCAAAGCCTGTATCTCTTAAAAAAGACTCTGGAACCAATGAACTGAGCTTCAAAACACTTTATGTGACATGTTTGTTTAAAAGTCAGTGAAAAGAATAGCACTGGCTCTGGCCTCAGTCCACTACCTGGGATGGATAAATTTTTTTAGGATCCCCTGAAATCCAAAAGATTAACAACATACTGTAACCTTGATTCTGGACTTCCTCTTGCTCCTGAAGGTCCATTCTGCCAAATATGACTAACAACTCTCTCCAGGATGATAACTCAACTCTGAAGTTTTGAAAGATCAGCCAGATTGCAAGCTTTCTAGTTATATGGCTTCTAGAGCTTATACTAAATTCCTTTAAAGACACTGTTTAGGCTGTTCATTTGAAAGACATTACCTTCTTCATCAAGGCTGGCGTAGCTTTGTCCTTCAGCAAGAAGGCCATGCTTTTCATTCTTCCACTCCTGGCTAACTGCACACACTATTTCTTGTGATGTTGCCTTTAGGGCTGTGATGGAATTGCACCGTTTCTTTGAAGGTGAAGACTTTAAAGCTGTATTACCAAATTAACATAGGTATTGAATTATGTCATCTTATCTCCCTGCACATCTTAGCATATAGAAAAGCAAGCCATCTGTAAAGGTAGACTTTCTGAATACAGACAACAAACATATCCAGATACAAACCCACTTACCAAATATTATATTAAAACTAGAGCCAAAGGCATCATCATTTCAGCTATGAGTGAAGTACTTTTGTCTTTTTTTTTGGGTTCCTTACTGCTCATAGGACAAAAAAAACAAGTCAGTTAACCAACTTTCCCATCACTAAGTTACAAATCTCCTATGGAGTAACAACCCATGTAATCAGAGACAGAATGATACAAAAAAAAAAAAACAAAACAGAAGACAGGAAAACAGAAAATACATTTGGAGTATTCTGAGAGGTTATGATCAGTTCCTTGAGCTGTGAACTACTGCTCTATAATGGTGTATGTGCTACTGCAGAATTTCCATTTCAGTGACATGTGTCAAACATCATCTTCTTTGGGTAAAAGAAACACTTCCAAAATGTTGATGGCTTGTACACTCAGGTAGGAGCATCCCCTTTATAATTCTTACCAGGACTTGCCTACTTACAATAGCATTTTAAGTGAAACTGTAGGATCTGACCATTGTCACTACTACTGAACCATGATCCCCATTTGTAGTTCTTCTCCAGAAGGATGCTAGTCAGTTCATTTAGTGTTTTCCAGTCACCAGCTACTGACCTCCATGCACTGGCTGTAAGGTTACTTCAGATGTGCTGCAGCAGTTCATATTGTGCTCTACTACAAAATTCAGATTAAAAGCATCAAAGCCACTTGGCTAAATACTGAAGAATAGAATCAGATCCATAGCTCCAGGATATGGTTAAAAAATAGCATAGTAGCTGCTGAGCTAGTCTCTGCCCAAGACTGAATCTGCTTATTATGTTTTTGTTGTTATTTATGGAGGCCTGTTCTGTGCACCAGGAGAAAAAAACACTCATTGAGAACACGGCTTAAGAGTTTAAACTGAAATGTCTAACTCAAAGTTTATAAATAATGTTCCTGAAGGCAGGAACACTCCTATTTCTTTATTTTATGAAAGAATGATAATGCATTTGAATCATTAATCCATATAAAAGTAGATTAATAGCCTTGTATGCAGAGCAGATCAATAGGAGTGGGATATTAAGACAGGTTAATAGCCTGGAAAAATGAGACAGATAAATTAAGATTAGAGAGAAAATTAGGCATGATGTTCTTAATGGCACATTGTACTTTTCAAATACAGAATGGGTTGTGTTTTGTGCTGACATAAATCTACCAGTCAAAATTAGAAAGAAATGAAAAAAGACTCAAATGTTCAGGAAACTTACATGACTGCATAAGACATTTATTTTGATTTTGTCCAACAGACAGAAGTATCAAGTTGTTCACCCCTTTAAGTGCAGAGAAGTTCCTTTGAGTATTGTCTCAGACAACAGAGCTCCCACCAGTTCTCTGGCAAAATTCACAGAACTGCAGAATCACAGGGGTTGGAAGGGACCTCAGGAGATCATCTACTCCAACCCACCTGCCAAAGCAGGTTCACCTACACCAGGTTGCACAGGAAAGTGTTCAGGTGGGTTTTGAACATCTCCAGAGATGGAGACTCCACAACCTCTCTGGCCAGCCTGTTCCAGTGCTCTGTCACCCTCACTGTAAAGAAGTTTTTCCTTAAGTTTGTGTGGAACTTCTGGTGTTCCAGTTTTTGCCCATTGCCTCTTGTCCAGTCACTGGGTACTACTGAAAAAAGCCCGGCCCCATCCATTTGGCCTCCACACTTCAGGTATTTATAGACATTGATAAAATCCCCTCTCAGTCTTCTCTTCTCCAGGCTGAAGAGTCCCAGCTCTCTCAGCCTCTCCTCATATGGGAGATGCTCCAGGCCCCTCATCATCTTTGTGGCCCTAGGTTTTGTTCTAGGGTTTAAGAGATCTGAGTGTCAGGAGGCTCTTTTCTCCTTTCAACTGAATTTTGCTTCATATTTTGTCATACTGCATCAGATTATTTTATTTTTATATTAACCACCCTTTTCTGAAGGATGTAACATGTAATACCTTAAGCTGTTCATTTGTGCTAGTATTTGTAGCCATTCTTGTTTCACTTGAATCTCATTTAGTTCTATCCTTCATTTGTATTTTGTTCAACCTCTATGCACATAGACTTGTTTTTCGCTCAGGTAACTAATAACAATGTTAAGAGATGAGCATAACACATTACAAAACACCTTCTATCAGTTTGACACAATGCCATCTGCTCAATACTCTTTCTGTAGCATTTGAGCTAAACGTCCATTCCACATTTTGACATTCAACTGCAAAATAAATACAGTTCCACAAGTAGGATTATCAAACTGCTAACTAGGATCCACTTTAGAGCATAACTTCCTCTATAAACTACATAGTTCTAGTCAGTCAATTTATATTTATTTGTCAAGAACTCCGCTTTATAAAAAGTCATGAAACTCACAAAACACTGTTTCATAGAGGCTAAGCTGAAACATCCCTTCTCTTACTGGGGAAAAAAAAAAAAGGTAAAAAAAAAAGTGCCATTTCAGCACCTCCACAGATTTAAAAAATTTAGCAGTAAAGCAGTAAGTTAGTATGGATGCATACTATTTAAACCAGCTGATCTATAGGTCTTATAATAAGGTTTTATACCACTTGCCATACTGTTGAAAAAAATCCCCCTCATTGTTTAGATAACCAGAACAGCTTTTCCCCAAAGAACAGCATAGGCCACAGTGAACCCCAAGCACTCATCTTTGCCTTGCTGGTATATTCATCAGGTGTTTCCTACAGTCGTCCTCACTGCATACACACTGAATGCATCTTGGCAGCCATCACCATCCTTCTCTGTACTTGTGATGCTTCAGACTGAATTTCTCCTTTCAGTAGCCTGACTAACTTATAGAATAACTATTAATCAATTCTTTAATATTTATAAGACTCTGCAAAAGTCTTATTTTCCTGAATAGCTGTCACAATATATCATGCATATAGGGAATCACTAATTAGGGCTAATCCAAATTATCTCTTTTTCTTCTAAAGACTCCTTCACTCTACTTAATGTATCTAATTTCTTATTTTAGTTCAGCAACTCTCAGCTTTCTCCTTCCATCAGACTATCATTTCTTTTCTTCTTATTTAGTAATTTCACAAAGTACTTACCACTTACACTTCTTCTTGTTGCTCTTAGTTATCAGTTTATCTATTCTTTCATTTAGACCTAATGACACACGTTGTTGTAACCTGCCATGTCTCTAACATTGTTTTTTGTGGACAGGGTCAGAGTTTCATAAGCTCTCTCTCACAATAATTTGATTCCTTCCAAAAACAGCTGGATACTAGCCTTCAGAAAAGTTGTATCATCTTTAGACAAAATGCAGACTAACCAAGGCCAATACAGTCTGAAAAATACTGACTTTCAGTGGTAGAAATTTTAGTGAAAATAAAACCTGATCTGAATTTTTGATGGCAGAAGCCTGTAAGATAAGTCTCTACACTTTGCCTTTTTTAAAAATTATTATTATGCAATAAGAATATAGTGATCACACCTGGAGGAACTGTAATTCAAGGTAGATAGGAACATATGAACTTTTGTTCAAGATGTGTATTCTTGAATGACAGCTAATTTTCCCCTGTTAATTTTCAAAGTCAAGCTAAATGCAGTAAGCTGTACCTAGATTATGATAAAACAGCTACATGGCTCACTCCATGGGACAAGGGCAACACTAATTTGTTCTTTTCAGTTTGGAATCAAGAAAAAGAATGTGATAGTTATTTCTCCAATATTTTTCCTGAAATCTAACTTCATATGCCTACATGGTAGTTACTGCAGTGTTTGGAGTCTTTGGAAAGTACAGTGCACTGGTTTTGGCTGGGACAGAGTTAATTTTCTTCACAGTAGTTCTGTGGTGCTATGTCTTGGATTTGTAATTAAAACAGTGCTGACGTTTAGTTATTGCTGAGCAGCAGTGCTTATACAGCGTCAATGCTGCTCATACTGCCCTGCCAGCGAGGAAGCTGGGGATGCACAAGAAGTTGGGAGGGGACACAGTCAGGAGAGCTGAACCCAACTGACCAGAGGGATATCCCAGACTATATGATGTTGTGCTTAGCAATAAAAGATGGGGTAAACAAAAGCAAGGGGGAAACACTCAGGGTTATGGCCAATTGTCTTCCCAAGTAACCGTTATACATGACGAATCTCTGCTTTCCTGGAGACGGCTAAACAACTGGCTGCTGCTGAGTAGTGGATTAAATCCTTACTTTGATTTACTTGCACACACAGCTTTTGCTTTCACTATTAAGCTGTCTTTACGTCATCCCAGGAGTTTTCTCAACTTCACCCTTCTAATTCTCTCCTCTATCCCACCGGTGGGGGAGCGAGGGATTGCCAGTGTGGGGTTCAACTGCCCATGGGGGTTAATCCTCAACGTACGGGAAGAACTCACCTATGTAGGATCAATTTACCCTCCATCCTCAATGCCCTAAGAGGATCTACAGTTTCAGGGTCTGCTTTAAGTTACAGAAATAAATTAATTTTATTTGAGAGAAGTGACAATTAATAGTTAAATAGTTGCTGCAAGACTTAAACGTAAGCCTTTGGACAACTCTCAGTAGCAATGTCCCTCTGTAGTGATGTTGCGTTTCTCCTGGCTTTTTTCCTTCCCCTATGTATTGGGTTTGTGCAACTAGGTTTGGTAACAGTGGGGCTACAGGGAAGCTGCTAGAAGCTTCCCCCATATCCAACAGAGTCAATGCCAATGCCAGCCAGCTCCCAAATGGACACGCTGCTGGCCAAGGCCAAGCCCAAGCCCATCAGTGACAGTGGAAGTGCCTCTGTGATAATGTATTTAAGAAGGGGAAAAAAGCTGCTGTGCATTAGAAGCCAGAGGAGAGGAGTGAAGAATGTGTGAGAGAAAAAACTGTATACGCCAAGGTCAGGGAAGAAGGAAGGGGAGCAGGTGCTCCAGGCACCAGTGCAGAAATTCCTCTGCAGCCCATGGTGAAGACCATGGTGAGGCAGGCTGTCCCCTTGCAGTCTATGGAGGTCCATGGTGGAGCAGATGACCACCTGTAGCCTGTGGGGGAACCCATGTTGGAGCAGCTGGATGTGCCTGAAGGAGGGTGTGACCCCGTGGAGAGAAGCTCATAGTGGAACAGGTTTGCTGGCAGGATTTGTGACCCCATGGGGGACCCACGCTGGAGCAGTCTGTTCCTGAAGGACTGCACCCCTTGGAAAGGACCCAGGCTGGAGCAGTTCATGAAGAACTGCAGCCCATGGGAAGGACCCACACTGGAGAATTTTGTGGAGGACTCTCTCCCATGGTAGGGACCCCATGCTTGGAGCATGAGAAGAGAGTAAGGAGGAAGAAGTGGCAGAGATAATGTCTGATAACATGTGATGAACTGACCACAACCCCTATTCCCCATCCCCCTGTGCCACTCGGGGGGAGGAGGTAGAGAATTCGGGAGTGAAATTGAGCCCTGGAAGAAGGGAGGAGTGTGGTAAAGTTTTAAGATTTGTTTTTTATTTCTCAGTATCCTACTCTGACTTTTGATTGTCAATAAATTAAATTAATTTCCAAGTCTGTTTTGCCTGTGATTGGTAATTGGTGAGTGATCTCCCTGTCCTTATCTTGACCCACAAGCCTTTTGTTACATTTTTCTCCCTCTCTGTCCAGCTGAAGAGACAGAGTGATAGAGCAGCTTGGTGGGCACTTGGCATCCAGCCAAGGTCAACCTACCACATCCTGTAAGTAGCTAATAGTGATATGTATCGTAGCCTTGAGAATGAATTAAAACATTAAGGAAAAAGAAATTAGGGGAAAACTAAAAACAGGTGATGGTGACAAACACAAAGACTTTTTATAATATCCAACTTCTGCTTTCTTTTCCTTAACAAAGCACAGAAGAAAACCATGTCAAAGGAAAGAAAGTCTGTCTTTGCAAACATGCTGGAGCTGGTTTGTAAACAATCTCTACTTTTGCAAATTAAATAAATTAAAGTCAATGGGCGTATTCCTATGAATAACAGATGCAGGACTGGATGCATCATTAGATCATGAAATTTATCTTTATATCAATGCTAATATAAGGGAACCTATTTACCTTCAGACGCCCTTGATCTGACGAAAAATACATAGCCAATAATTCTCTGTAATTTTACTTTGTTAAAGTACAGTTCCATTAGCTACAGTGAAAAAATTCGACTTCTACCAATGTAAGTGCCACATGATGTTGAAAAAAGGATTATTTTACTGCCAAAGCAAGAGTGTTATAAAGTAATAATCACAAAAATATCTAAAAGAGTAAAAGTGACAATTTTCTTACCTTGAACTTTCTTGAAAACTCGTGTACTCATAAACTTTAAAAATCTGTCTGCATAAAAACTTGGTCGGTGAACTGAAACAGTGTCCTGCAAGATTGAAAAAGGTCTCAGTCACATCTTCCGTAAGTAAATCACAATTAAATTGCCAAGAAAGAAGCTGGACACCTCAGGTACATTATGTCATACATTTCAGGCATACTCAAAATAAGTGAACCCTAACAAGTTTTTCCTTTTTTAAAGGTTAATTCTTTAAGAACTTCTTGTCAAGTATTTAATTTATGAAATTATGAATTATGAATTATACAGCCATATTCTGCAAAATCTTCCTAGCATTTGAAATGCTTTTTTTCATATTCTGTACTTTTTTCAGTTACAGATTCATCAGTGTTCTGCTAAGGGGCTGTTGTCTTGTGTAAGTAAAAAGGAGAAGCTGATCATTTTACTTGCTTTTTGAAAGATCAGCAAACAAAATCAGAGCACGTATAGGGAAATGGACCTAAAAGATTTCAGCAACAGCCCAAACCACATGGTGATGGCAGACTACAAATATACCATAGCTAGCTGTTTTCTAGTCAATGTAAGTCAAAGTTCCATTAGCTAAACTATTAGCAGTTAAAAAAAAAAAATCTACTTACCCCATCATAAACAAGAGCTTTCCAAGAATGTTCCAGCTTTTTCATTAACCTAAGCATATAAAAATAAAATCAGAACTGCTTTATCAAATTTCCACATTCGTAATTAATTTCAGAATAGTTTATTCAATAAAAACTTGAAATTCAACTTACCTATAAGACTGGAGAATATCAATAATACCCATAAATAGAAGCAGCTTTCCTCCTTTGTGGCTTTTAGCTGGAATACCTCCCATTCTGAGAGAAACAACAAAAACATAGTTAGATTATCTTTTAAGACACCTCTGATCATCGGTTAGCAGGTAAACTGTACCCACTTGCAAACCCAGAGAAATACAGCATTGAAGTTACATGCCACAGAGCTAAGTCAGTCAAATGTGGGTCACTTAACATACAACTGATTTTACATGGCAAACCTAAAGTATCTGGGAACCAGCAGTAAATACCCATTATAAATATCCCAGTATTTTAGGATAACTTTTAGATAGAATTGGAAATATTTAGATGATCTGAAAATAGGAAAAAAGCATATAACACTTTATTATTAAGGAAAATAAATATTTTTGCCTAGCTAAAGGAGAATTTTGTCACTTTATTGATCACATGTAACAAAACTGTAGAGAACCTGCACATTACTCCAACTCTGAAAAGGTTGTTTAGTATATTTTTCACTAAAAATTAAGTACGTGCTTTTCCAAAATTTCCTTACAGACACATTAGTGATGGAAAAAGTAGTACCAGGCTGAGAACCCTGACTTCCTAGATCTCCACTTGGTTCACAGTACTTATTCCACCATGACCTTAAAGAACAAGCTCATCCTAAAACCCTCTCTTCCTACTCCACCACCTAGAAAAAAGGGTCTATCATTTTTAGAACCAGAAACCGAAACCCAGTTTCAGTTTGTCAGCTTCTGCTGCTATTGACAGACTCACTACAAAACCAGAAGAAAGAAGAGCTTGAAAGCACACATTTCTATATCATCAGTTGTATTTACCTAGACAGCTCCCTTGAGAATCAGATGAGTAAATCCTTAAACTGAAATTAAACCCTCATTATAATGGACAGATGGTGAACATAATGCTGTCACTAGCACTGAATATACTTCACAGGAAATAACAGAGTAACTATCATCTATATGTTTAAATGTCTACTTCAATTTTTGCTAGATAGAAAAATAAGAGGAAAGTAGCAGTTCTTAATCTCAGGAAACACTGTATATGGTTATGACTGCACTTCAGTGGTTGATGATACAGTTCTACGTATTGAGTATACTATTTTTAGACTAAAATAACCACTGTAGGAATATCCATTTCAATGTTAATAAACAGTTTTGCTTAAGGCTCATGAAGCTGCTGCCAGTTGAAATTACATTATACCTTGGACTCTCAGAATAGCTGTCTCATAACTTCTCTTTTATAAATCAATGCACTTGTGCATACATAAGTCACTCTGAACTAACCAAATTTGCTATCAAGTATTTAAAGATGATTGATCTACTAATCAACCTCCTAGTTTTCTGCTCTGCAGCAAATCTTGACGTTCTAGCCTTGGGGGGGGAAAGAAAAAAAAAAAAGCTTAATCTTTCAATTCCTGAAATGCAGTGTACTCCTGAATGTGAGTGGCACAGACTGAAGAAACAGAATGTGCAAGTTTTAATAGTAACCTTAAGAGCAAGTTATGGCACTTACGTGTTTGTTGTCTCTGTGGTGACGGAGTCCCCCAACTTCCCAGGGCCCTGTATAGACTCCATGGCTGTGGAATAGAGAACTTTCTGCCCTCCAGGACGTTTGGAGTCCAGTGCACTCTGACAACTCTCTCCCTCTTTTTCCTTCATGTTACTGTTCAGTATGTGGATTCCCAGTAGCAGACTGTAATCCATGATCTTAAAACTTTCTAGAACCTATCAACAAAGAAGAAATAGCTGTACTGAAACAAAAAAAGACTACATACAGTACAGCAGCGTTTTGAAAACCTAAGTAAAAACAGGCCTTCAAAGCACAAGTTTATCTTGTGCTTTAATTATAATTAAAAAAGAATCTTTTCTTGTAGCCTGTATGTTATTTTGTAGTCATGGAAGGTATGTCCACTCAGCAGCTGTTTTATTTATAGCAAATCATCAATTAATAGTTCCACTATATTCTTATGAAGTACAGATATTTTTAAAACCACCTCTAACACATGTGCCAGGCTTTACTGAGAATTTTTGCCTCGACTACTCTCTACCTCCCCTCCACCTCCTGTTTATAATGTCAAAAAGGCATTTGCTACTCCCTCTCGTTAACAACTGATGGGATTTGGGTACAAAAATCACGCATCTCTCTTTATTAGGCTAAATAGGGTCTATCTAAACTGTACAGGCAGTTTTATTTCTGAAGCATAACTTATCTAACCAGCCGCCTCTTCTGTCCCTACCAACCATTTTTGCCTCTATCAGTAGGCAAAAATTCCCTTTCTTCTTTCATGCACACATCCTGTCAGAAGCTTCTAGTCAGTTACATCATTATGAAGTCTGGCATACTGCCATTAAAAGAAAATACAGTTCAAGTCAATATGCAAATGTGAACTAGAACAAGTTGTGATCACATCTCTAGTAATATAACCAAACTGTTAGCAGACAGCAACTGTATTAAATATCATATGTAACAGCAGTGCTAACTGGAAGGAGAAAAACCGGTAGCAACCAGGAAGGATATGCTGTGCCACTCATCTCTCCTTTACCTCATGCAGATCAGCAATAATTCATTACATGTTTTGGCACACAGTGCCCTAAGATAATAGTGTAATTTCTGGCATGGAATCAAGAGGCAATAGTGTATCTTTTTACATGAACAAAAACAAAATGCGACTTTGCAGAAATGACAAATAAATAGCACTATCTCCAGGCATGTCATTTTGTTGAAAACTATCAAAGTATAAATATTTTTACACAAAACACTGGGATGGCTTGTGAACTCTGAGACACATTCTGCAAATACAAAATGAGATTTGTTGGCAGTCACCAGGAAAGGTCTAGTGGTCTGCGACATTGTATAAGGAGGAAAAGGGAGTCTACTACTTAACACATCCCCAGAGATAATTTTAACTCCAATGTCCAAGTACGTAGGTAAAGATGCAGGAAAGCTCTGTTTCATTCCATCTGTATTTCTTATGTACTCATTATATTAAGTAGAAGCCAAACGTACAATGCAGCTGAATTATTTTCAGTCTCTGGCATTTATCTTCCATGAGGAACATTGTGTCCTAATTTTAACACCATTGTAAGCATTCAAAGTTAAGAAACAAAGCATAACACACTAATCTAACTGTAGAAAGGGATAGCCTCATTCTGATTTCCAGACCTAAAGGACTTTAGAAGACATGGTAGGTTTGATCTTCCTCAGAGTAATCACGCACAGAGATGAGTTAACTCTAATCAAACAAGAAAGATGCTGCCAACATATAGCCATCAATACTCCACAGTATCTGACGACAGAACTCACACTTTGCACATTGTGTGGGAATGTTGGTGGGTAATAAATTCCTGTTTTACAGTCATAAATTGCAAAAATAGTGCAGCTAACAGGTATAAAGGCACAGACACTTGGTGCCAAATAAGTTCTAAAATTTTCTTTAATGCTTGCTTATTGTTACCCTTTACTCCAGACATTCTCAAAAAGAAATTACTTTATAAAGTATTCATTAAAAATATGTAATCAGTGGATGTCTGCCGCCAAATACTGAAAGTAGATTCTGGGTAGGCTGAAAAAAACCCCAAACCAATTCACCCTCTATAAAAATACTTAACTTAGTAGTACAGTCAACAACACCATTTATGCAAAACCAAATTACAGCAGACACTTTCATTTACAGTTACATACATAACTGCTGGCAGCTCTGCCTTCAGCCTATTCTTTACCACCTTTTCAATTAGATTACATTAGACACATTATGATTTAACTGCACTAATTACATAACCTATATGCAGGACTGGATGTAGTCTCATGGAAGGCTGTGGTACGATGTGCTGCTTCTTCTTCCACAGGAACCTCTTATGTGATAAAATTAATCTTTCTGACTGCATCAGTTCACCACTGTCACTTAAACCCGTACTACCTGTACTATACAATGGGCTAAAAATCTCTTCAACTATTTATGACTTTGTTCTAGGATTACTGAAGAACATAATAAAAACAAGTAGCTATCTTGTTATTCCAATTCAACATGAAATTGAAACACCTGCACATTCAATGGATTAACATATTCTTACAAACAGCACATAGCATACAAACTCCAGCCCTTGTCCCCCAACACCCTATTCACGGTCCTACTCAGAGGCAGGATTGTCCAGTCTACAAAATGACTTCATGATATCATAATATGATCTGCCCCTTTGTCCGCCTACTCATTTGATAATACAGTTCTGATTACCTCCCATTAGAAATCTGATAACCAAACCAGCCACTCCCAGTGCAAATACACATCTTTTGACCAGATCTAAGCATGTTTTACTCCCCTGTTTGTTTCTACGGAAAATTCTGATAAGAAATAATTTACGAGAATAACAAGGAGGAATCTTAAACATCAGCATTTAACAAAAACTTACATGTCAGACTCTTTAGTCTATATTAAGACAGAAATTTTACTTCAGTAAATGGGATTTCCAGCTGAATATATCTGAAAGGTTCTCATATATGTATCCTCATTAATATTTAAAATATCAAATAATGATTATTTTAAAATGTGTAAGTACCATCTGGTACACACCGTTGTACAAATTATCTGGTTCACCAAGGAAAAGTTACAGAGTGCAGTGCATCAAGTTATTTCTGAACATGCAGTATCGTATGAGACACAGAAAGGCATAAGCCTTTTCCTGGGTTGAGGGTTGCTTGCAATTAGCTTTGATGATTTTAGATATAACTGCTTTTGAGAAGCAGCAGCAAGTTTTCCTATGAAGGTACCAAAATGAGATCCTAATCTAATGAAAAAACACTTGAACAAACCACAGTATTAAAAGGCTATATTCATAACAAAATGAGAAAGCCATGTAAAACATCTGCTGTCATTCATGGGACATCACTAGAAATTGATATTAACTCCCATAAATACAACCCTTGTGTAATTAAAGTGAGATAAATTCAATCTTCACTCATGCAACCACTCTGAAACACACCTTGGTAGCGAAATGGCACTGGGAGATTTCAGCAAGAATATTCTTATTTGTCAGCACACAGCATGATTAAGTGTTGCACTTGATTATGAGAAGTGAACGTTCCATTCGTTAACTAGACCTCAAATTGTTAATCTAATTAGTATTTCTAAATGTGTTACTTCAATAGCTACAGATTCTGTCAAGACATTGTTCTCACTTGGTCACCAACTACTGCCTGCAAGGCTGGCTTTAGCTGCTCTGACAACTTCCACATGGCAAGTGTCACTAATCCCCTGCTAGCTTTAAGCACTATTTTGCTTCCACACTACATAAATAACCCAGTGAAATGAAATCACAAAAATATGTTGTTTCAGAATATGGCAAAGTAACTCCCTGAATCAGATTTTCTTTTCTCTGAGCTAATCAGATGTTAGAGCATTCTATGAATCATCTTAGACATGGTTACATTCAACTTTCTCAGCCCGAGACTAATAGCGCAAAACAAGTATTTCTGGAGAGGAATTTCATTTTTATTTCAGACGCAGTCCAAGCTGAGTACTGTCTGACAGAGATACCTGCATTCACGTTGCTAACCATGCAAAACAACTCAAGTTAGCAGGTCATTTTCATAAAAGAATAAAGGAAAATCCTACTAAAACTAAATAATCTCACAAGCTTACAAAATGCAAAAACTAAAATGATAACCATGCAAGCAAGCATTTCCTCTCCTACAATAATTTTAGAAAAGGGACATAGGAACTAACATAACAAAACAAAGACTGATTTTACACCGAATCAATAATTACTCTCCAATGTAACGACATACATAAAAATCCCACAAAATAAAGGACTATCTGGCAAAATAAGCATTTCTTATACACAAGCACACAAATGTCAAATCCCTAGTGATGGGTCTGGTTTAGAAACTCTATCCCTAGAAAATAAATCACTAACCCCTCGCAACCATATGCGGAGTCACTTCCAATTTCAACAGAATTCTTGAAATATATTGTAAACTAACACTTCTAAAAATTACAATCTGGTTTCTGATTTTCAAAGCAGAAGTAAAGAGAAATTTGGAATATAAACTGATACTACACAAATGATAATACATAAAGATACAAGAGATGTACAGTATCATTTCATGTCCATTTTCCTCAAACTACCATTTCTGAAAAAGAGGCTCTTCATCTAAGATCAGCACACTCTCCACCTCCATGCCATGCCATGCCATCTATTATTTCTGCTCTACGCTGCGCTTCAATACTCCTTTAAGTTGTACAAACACCACTGTTCATAAGGACATGGTGTAGAATGGGTCACTGAAATTATTTGGGCTAAAGAATAATCCGCATAGACCTTTTGAGGTAGAAAAAACACAAGAAACCCAACACCCCCCATTCCCCCCACTACTAAGGGGTTTGAAAAATCCAGTGAATAAATTTGATCATACGAGGTGCCTGTCACAGCTATTTCAGCACAAAACAGATATGCATTCACGCCATAAAACATGAGACTTTTGTAGCAACTAGCTAAAACAGCAGTGATGAAAATAATACCCAGACCTGAAACTTATAAGATATGACCTTCTTTGTCTTCAACTTTGAATTTCCTTGTTGTTAGAGGATTCTTTGTTAGTCAGACCATTAATGCCACTTTTAAAATGTGGTTTCCTTGGAAAAGTCCACAGCGTTCTTTGCTAGTGTAATAAAGGAAAAATGCAGACTCTAAAAAGTCATTCAATTCTCAACAGTAAAAACATCTTGAAATTATTTTGTTTTTCTTAAAAACCACATGGCCACAACTGGATTGTCATTGCTTCTGTCACAGATATTTTGCAATATAGGTATCAATACAATAATTGTTCTGATGTTAACTTAAAAATGAAAAATGGGTAACCACATACTTTTGTTGAGAACGTGCCTCAACACCTGCATGAAATTCTTATAAACGTAGAGAGCATTCCTAACACACTATGCCTTTTACTTTTCTGGAAACAGGATCATTTCCAGCCACTGCTACTGAATGTCTGAAAAAGCAAAAAAACAAAACAGAAATTGTAACAGTATTGCATCAAACTAAATAAAACTAATTCGGGCAAAGTGCAAATTCGGAATAAACAGGTTCAATTTAAAATTACCAGAAGGGACATCCCATAACATAAAAAGCATAATTTTTCTGTTTGGTTTCCAATTCTACTTAGAAGTCTTATCAGCAATGAATTTTGTCCTCCATGTCTTGAAAAATTTTAAGCAGTGAGAAAGAAAAAAACCCCAAGACTTGAACTCAAATGATGTTCACAAACTTTAATCCTCCTGATAGTGTGGAGATACTAGCTACATAATCTTGGCAATACTCCTGTGAGGTACCTAGTAATTACCCTAATTTTCTAATGCAAAGATACACTATAAAAATTAAGTGTTCTTCTTAATGTGTCCTACAGAAGGAACAACACTGAGCCGACCTTCATCTGTCAGGAAAGGTTTTGTTTTTCTCATCTGCAGCAAGACATGCCTTAAGGAAAGAGGTGGAGAAGGAAACAGTAAAGATTATTTGAATTACACTTCTTAGTAACAGCTTTATTTACAGAGAGAAGAAGAAACTTATTTTTCCACTATCATGAACTTGGAAGAGACATCCCCAGCAAGAAAACATAAAACGTGCACATTTGCCAACTTGTAGGTCATTAGCACTTCAACTGATAGCTCAAAAAATACTCCTCCTATTGAGACAGAAAATCTAATTACTTACTGCAAGACAAAATTCCCCAGTTTTGTAGTGATTTGCTTTGTCTGTGTAAAACAATATCTGTTATGTGGTTTTAAATGTGGAAGGTGTCACAGGATCTCCAAGGTCACTGAGTGAACTGAGAAGAACTAGTTTTGAGTTTATAGGCCAGCTCTTAAATACACTTCATTAAGAAAACAGCCCTCTTAAAGTAACAAATGAAGACCACTAGTGCTCTTATAAACTCTGTCTCACTTTTTCCCAACTTTTTAAAATAGGTGGGGAATAAATCTTAACTTCACTTTTTACAGTATTATGTCTTTGCAACTTCACTTCACTGGGGAATTTTATCTCATATTTCAGGATAAATAAATACTGTTTTATTTGCATAGCTTTTTCATCTTCAGTATTTATACACATGAAAAAGTGTTATGCAAAAGGAGGGAGAAATACTGGGAACTGACCACTAACTGACAGAAAGAGGTTATCTGAATGCATACAGGTAAACATCTTACTCAGCAGACATTAACAGCAAAGAGCAAAAAGAACAATACTTGGAAATTTTTCTTCCATTTGCCTAGTTAATAGAGCTAACTGCATTTACATGCACTCTTCTTTTTAGCCCTTTCCAATTCTCTTTTGTCTTGAATTCAGCAGCAGATAGAAAAAGAAAAGCACAACCAGTATATTTTTAATAGAATACCTCAAATTCCTGCATATGACTAGATGACATTCAAGAACATACTGTATCTGTGCAAATATTTACAAATACAGAATCCTGTGATTATCTGTTCTCCAAAAATTCAGGTTTCTTGTTCAAACTTATATTAACATGCTTTGTTAGGTAACTAGATGAGAAACAATTTGTAGAACAACATCTCTGTATAACCATGACATTTGTCAGTTCTAGAAGGGACTCCCTTCATTTTTTCTTTTAATAAACAGTTACCAGTTCCTGTGTACTTCAATGGACTACAGGGAAGATACTAAGAGTGTTTTCACAATCAAATCACTGGACCATATTTTGATGAGATGTGCTAGTGTACTTTTCCTACAGTAATTTTTGACATATACTGCTATAAAACTATCTTCATTTTTAACATGAGATGATCGAAAGACAAACTCTGTTACCTTTGTGTTTGGACTGTGAATTCCTTGTACCAGAGAACAGGTGTCTTCCCCATGCTTTCTGCCCAGAACAGAGCTAATTTGTATTTATTAAACTGTTTAAGAGCTCCAGTAAAGATCAAATAAGTAATAATGGATGTCTAGCTTTACTTTGATTCCATATCAACTATGAAAAATAAAATTATAAATTCACTTCTAGCCTTTCTCATATAGAGCTGTACTAATGTTACTTGTACCTAACAACACATCACTTAGTGCCATAGCTTATCCTCTGCCCCATATAAGTATTCTTACACAGAGAAACAAATTCTGCAGGATTAGGTGTCTATAACAAAACACAACAGCAGCTACGTTTGATGTGGAGTTTAATTTTCTGTATTTTCTAGTTAAAAAAAAGAAATCCCCAAATGCACTTTAAACTGTCTTTAATGTCTTTACTGACTTTGTTTTTACTTGGTATTTGCTTATGTACCACAAAGCTTTTAATTCTTTGTCTCATTCATCAGCAGAACAGTTTCTGTTAATATTTGTAAGACTAACTTTGTTTTAAAATTGTAGAATCTGTTCTGTTCTTTCATAATTTGTAATTTTATACAATGATCAGAGTAGCTAACAGCATGATTACTAAAAATAAATGACAGCTATTGAAACTACCTTCCAACACTCTTGGTATTTACAAATACAAAATACAGCTCTTCACAAATTAAAGCACTATGAAGTGAATAAGGCTTCAAAGCAAAGATTTTTAGGAAAGGTATTCAAGCCAAGTCAAATTATTTATTTTTAGTACCATTTACCTGTAGTGTGTCCCCTGTCTTTCACGCCCTGCCACCCACCCCAGTAACTATGACCACACCTGTTTGCAAGGATAGGATAGCTATAATGAGTCTCAGCAATAGCCTGGAATTTCAAAGCTAGTTCAAATTTTCAATTGTGTGCATTTTATTCATGATAAACTCAGGAATATTATGCCTTTAGGAACACTGTAATATTATACTCCTTGGTTTAGCTAAAGTGCAGAAAGCAAAAAATGGTATGTGAGCGGACCTTTCAGACCTTGTCACCTTGAGTGTGATCAAAGTAAGCAGGGGTGGGAGATGGAGAACGCTATCAATCTCAATCGGTACCTGTCTCAAAGTAGACAATTTGGAGTGGCTACTGTAGGCACCACACCATGACAGATTGCCACAAGCCCCTCAGTTCCATCCTCTAATGGGGTAGATCATGCATCTCCTCATCAGAGCTGCAGGAAGGTATGACAGACAAGAACTGATACTCCAGCAGTGGTTCACCACTGCTGTACTCGCTACTACCTTTCCCTGGGGAGGGAGCTCTGTGTCAGCCAAGGAGATGTATCAGAAGGCCAGCTCAGCTAAGCAAGGAAGCCTGAATGTGAAGAGGGAGCATAAAGGATGGGGGAGGACAGACAGGCTATAAAGGAGGAACTCAGAAACATTGCCTAGCCATGAAGGGAAGCCAATTATTGTCAAGGAAGCCAAAGCTCAGATAGAGTTGAGACGTGCAAGGAATGTCAAAGACACAAAAAGAGCTTCTGCTGCTATATTAGTGGTAAAAGGCTGACCAAGGGAAATGTGGACCCATTGCTGAATGGGGTGGGTCACACAATGACAGCAGACAGACCACAGCAGGTCCCCATCACCTTCTTTTTTTGTCACCAGCAAGTTCTCCCAGGCCTCTGCACTTAAGTGAGGAGTCTCAAAGAGGAGAGAAGCTATCAGCTGGCGATGTTTTTATTAAAGAAGCAGGAAAAAAAACATTGTTTACTGATTCTGATTGCAAATATGAACAATGAAAATATAATCCAAATTCAAGCAACATAGAAGAGAATTTCTTAATCCTGAAATATTTGCAAGATCAAAAATTTCCTTTCTTTCAGTACTTTTTAATTCCAGTACCTACACTAACTTTCTCACTTTGGAGTAAAAGGAAGAAGAGATGACAAGTTTTGAAGCCCTAAAAACCTAGGTCAGTTATCACTCATGCTGAGTACTCATGCAAATACCATAAGGGCAGAAAAAAAGCACTGGCAAAAACAATGTCCTTTTCCCAAAATGGATGGAATATTTCTATTCTTTCTAAATGCAGTAGTACAAGGTAGGTAGTCAAATCCAACCTCATTTGTTGAGCAAATTCAGCTACAGGAAAGATAACAGTGTCTGCTTCCTTTGTTTTATAACAGAGTATGACTTATTTGAATAGAAAAAATAAAAAAAGCCAGTCTAATTTTTTTTATATACATGTAACGTTCAGTGTGTGTATGCATATACAGACACATACTATACTATAAGGTATATATATGTATTTGTGTATACACACTGATTATTTAAAGATAACTTTCTTCTTTTAAGAATATTAAGATTTAGCTGGGACTTTAAGAACTCCAGACTAACTTCAGAGTTGTTAATCTAAGATTACACGCTGGAAAAGCTTATGTTTAGTTCTGTACCCAAATAACACATAGCAAGAATTTAACCATACTTTCAAAGAACCAGTAAGTCTCCTTTATAAGTAACAATAAAATTATTCAGTCCAGTTCCCTCTTTTAGTTTCTGTTTGTTATTTTCTATACAATAGACCCCTCCAGGCTCTGACTGGGTAAGTAGTGTTCAGCAAGTCGGGGGATGCACAAGAGGGCATCCAGATGTGACGTACTGATGCATTCTGCACTATCACACATGGCAGAAGCTCACAAAATACTCGCTGCAAGAGGCTACAGAAAGAACAATGTGTGGTGTTAGATAAACGTCTCACTCTGAATATGCAGCTGAACATTAGGTCACCCGGATTTGCAAACCAAGCACAAGGCATTGCAGACTTCTGTGATAAACAAAAAGAACTATTCATGCGCAATAACAACGCTTTCCATCTTGCACCACAGGTGGCAGCGAACAACAAACTCTTGATGTTCAGGATGCCTCTTCTATGTGATGAGTTCAGCTGTCCCATTCTGCTGTTTTATCCTGAAATTCCAAGGATTCCCTTCAGATAAAGCCAATCTTATTTCCCTGTGAATCTTGTGAAACTCTGAAAGACCTGGACAACTCCTCTTTTTCCTAGTTCATATTTTCTTACCTTTGCTACAGAAAAAAATCCATTTTACAACAATTCTCCCTGTCCACAAGTGGCATTGATTCCATTCACCAAGGTCTTCTCAAAGGGCAATGGCATAAATCCTTCTCCCGCCTTGAAAAAGTTATGTGGACATTAAGCATTACCTTTCAGCTGAGGAAGAAAGTACTTTCCTCCAGAACTGAGTTTGCTGCCACCAGACACACCTCCCTCACTCAAGCTTCCTAGCTCTTGTTAACTTACAAAAAGGCAGACTTACTGAAGAATACTGAGCTTGCAGCTCTATGTAAAGTTTATCCTATGTAACAATGGTACCACAGGGCTATTTATTGTGCCTCAGAAAAAAATAATCAAAATCTCCAAATTAATGGAAAGCAAGAACAATAACAAAAAAGCTCTACTAGACTACTTTCCTATATTAATCGCTATTTCCACAGATGGATCAGTGTAATCCTGTAAGTACAGACAAATAGAATCATAGAACAGAATCACAGAATTATAGTGGTTGGAAAAGACCTTTAAGATCATTGAGTCCAACCATAAGCCTAACACTACTAATTCCACCACTAAACCATGTCCCTAAGCACCTTGTCTACCCATCTTTTAAATACCACCAGGGAAAAAGACTCCATCCCCTCCCTGGGCAGCCTGTTCCAACGCTTGACTACCCTTTCCGTGAAGAAGTTGTCCCTAATATCCAACCTAAACCTCCCCTGGTGCAACGTGAGGCCATTTCCTCTTGTTCTATCACTTGCTGTCTGGGAGAAGAGGCCAACTCCCACCTCTCTACAACCTCCTTTCAGGTAGTTGTAGAGAGCAATAAGGTCTCCCTTCAGCCTCCTTTTCTCCAGGCTGAACAACCTCAGCTCCCTCAGCTGCTCCTCATAAGATTTGTTCTCCAGCCCCTTCACCAGCTTCGTTGCCCTTCTTTGGATCTGCTCCAGCACCTCAACGTCCTTCCTGTAGTGAAGGACCCAAAACTGAACGCTGTACTCAATGTGCCTCACCAGTGCCAAGTAGAGACGGATGATCACTCCTGCTGGCCACACTATTTTTGATACAGGTCAGGATGCAGTTGGCCTTCTCAGCCACCTGTGCACACTGCTGGCTCATGTTCAACCAGCTGTCAGCCAACACTCCCAGGTCCTTCTCTGCTGTGCAGCTCTCCAGCCACACCTCCCCAAGCCTGTAGCATTGCAGGGGGTTGTTGTGACCCAGGCACAGCACCCAGCACTTGGCCTTATTGAGCTTCATACCATTGGCCTCAGCCCATCGATCCAGCCTGTCCAGATCCCTCTGCAAAGCTTTCCTATTCTCAAGCAAATCAACACTGCCACCCAAATTGATGTCAAC
Organism: Antrostomus carolinensis; assembly: GCF_000700745.2. Taxonomy (NCBI): domain Eukaryota; kingdom Metazoa; phylum Chordata; class Aves; order Caprimulgiformes; family Caprimulgidae; genus Antrostomus; species Antrostomus carolinensis. The sequence goes on from NW_010287499.1 coordinate 44,728, forward strand.
TGCAAACTTAGTGAGGGTGCTCTCAATCCCCTTGTCCAGATTGTTGATAAAGATGTTAAACAGAACTGGCCCCAGCACTGATCCTTAGGGAACACTGCTAGTGACCGGCTGCCAACTGCATGTAACTCCATTCACCACAACTCTCTGGACCTGGCATCCAGCCAGTTCTTTACCCAGCCATGAGTACAGGGGAACAGTCCTGCAGAAAGGCATCTGGGGGTTGTGCTGGATGGTAAGCTCAATGCGTCAGCAATGTATCCTGGTGGCCAAAATGGCCAACCATATCCTGGGGTGCATTAAGCACAGTATACCTAACTGGCTGAAAGAAGTTATTGTCCCACTATACTCAGCATTGGTGTGGCCTCACCTCGAGTACTGTGTGCAGTTTTGGGCTCCACAATATAAAAAGGATATAAAAATATCAGAATATGTCCAATGGAGGGCAACAAAGATGGTTAAAGGACTAGAGGTCACGACTTGTGAGGAGTGGATGAGGATATTAGGTTTGTTCAGCTTCAAATAGAGAGATGACCTCATTGCTGTCTACCCCTTCTTCAGAAGGGGGGCAGAAGGGGTGGTGTTGATCTCAGGTGCCTGGTGATAGGATGCAAGGGAATGGCTTAAAGCTGCCATCAGGGAAGTTCAGACTGAATATCAGGAAACATTTCTTCAGTTAGAGGGTGGTCAAGCACTCGAACAAGTTCCCCAGGGAAGTGGTCATGTCCCCAAGCCTGTTGGCGTTCAAGAAGTATTTGGACAACACTCTTAAGATACATGGTTTAACTTTCAGATTGCTCTGTGCGGAGTCAGGAGTTTGACTCAATGACCCTTATGGATCTCTTCCAACTCAGGATATTCCATTCTATGATTACACGATCTTGGATCCCAACAGCTTAACTAAAATAGAGGCTTCATCGGTGCTCTGACTTCCATAGTTTTTCCTAATTATATTGCATGAAAAAGGAGTGGAGGTTAAACAACCTACAGAGCCATGTTCAGCTCTCTGTTTTGCTACGGTAGATCTAGAACAGATGTCAACACAGAAGTTTAAATAAGCAATAATTTCTACTCACTCGACAATCCCGCTGTAGTGTTTTCATTAGTGCGCTGTGTGTTTCAGAGTCAAAATACAACCCTTCATGCATGTCTTGCAAGAAATCCAAGTCTTTGAATGTAGGGTTGGACTTCTCCCTCTCTTTTCTTGATGCCCTCCGTTTGTACGTGGAGCCTTTCAAGTCATATGTGAAATGCATTTTCAAGGCTCGTGGCAAAACATTGTTCATTACAACAATTCTAATATTAATGCCTCCTGACTGAACGCAGTACAGTCCATAAAATTTGGGTAGAAGAGTCCTTGGATTCTGGTTCAGATTCTAAAACAAAAGAGATATTGTTGAATATGTCAATTTTCAATAAAATTCCATGCTTAAGAAACTTATTTTAATACCAAAAGACATTAACAAACATCACAAAAACTGTGCATGTTTTCCCATTCAGTATAGTTTCTTTGACCAGTTGATTTTCTTTCTGGGTCTGTAATTCAGAAAGCCAGCATAAACACTGCCTTTTTGCTAGGAACTTATTTAGGCCAAGAGCAGAGCAGTAACTGCATTTATGCCATGTGTCCCTTTCTCATATCCCATGAAAGAGTAAACTATGCCAAACCTAAAAGCACCCTGAAGATTTAATTTATTTATTCTGACCTTAACAACCTTTGCATTCCATCTGTTAGAGGCAGTTTGGATCAAATGTATCTCTCATTACCTTGACTTGGATTCTGAAAAACAGAACTCCTTTCTCCATAAGGCTTTTCACATTGAGGTTTAGTGCCAAATGACCAGGTTGTCTCCACAGGAGTGTGAGGTCATAACACAATGACCAACCATCAGAACAGAAAAGTGTGAAATAATCCAAAATCCACTATAGGCAAAAAATTAACTATGAGAGGACAAAAGGTGAGAGCAAAAATCATCCTTCTGAATACAATTACTCTGAGTTTTTGGCACAAAAAAGCAAGAAGAGAAAAAACTACCTGAAGTCTTACATGATTACTAAGTCACAACAGAAAAATATGGGAAGAAATTACTTTCATAGGAATTAATTACAGTGATCAAAGTTTTACACTTTCTGCATATGGCAGCAGTGAGAATGAAGTTCCCAGAAACAAAGCAAAGTGGCCTTACATTTACTTGTAACAACTCAAACTTATGCTGAGCTGATTATTATGATTAGAAACACCAACAACGAACGTACCTACCACCATTGTTCTTTTTGATTCTGTCAGTGCACATTTTTTTAAAACAAACAGTGAATGCATGTTACTTTAGTGTAATAATTACAATATTCCTCATTTTTACTACAAGTGAGAGGGTGACTTTTCAAGTGTTTACTTAAGAAAGCAAAGAAAGAAAAGAAAGTCAGTCACAGGTCTAATAATCCAAAGTCCTGCATACCACCCAGAAGAATCTTTGTTCATATGTACGAGTGCCTCCTGGTTAAAAAAATTAAGGAGAATTTAGGTTCTACTTACTTTGTATCAACGTTTTCCCTTTCTGATGACTGACATACATACAATACTGTAATTGACTTAGCATTAGCCCTCAAAAAGCTCCATTTAAAAATTAAGTTTTGAACAAATTATATGATAAAAATAGTTTTTTACATCATTGTGTTAATACGTGAGAAGTGAAAATTAGAAGTAGTCCAGAAACAAAAGTGAAAATGACCAGTCTATTTTCTTTGTCCACTCTGAGTGAAATGAAGAAGGTAGACAAACAAAATGGAGAAAAACAAAGTTGAATTAGCACTTTAGAAACCTTTTTTTGTTACTATCTTATTAGAAGAAAAGTTTGGTATCAAATTAGAAGATGACGTTCAGCTTCATCCTGAATGCTAAAAGAACAGCAATTATTATCTTAAATATATCTTTGATTTATATCTTTATATATCACTATATTCTTTCTGATAGACGTGTGGGGCACAAAGTTGAAAGGTAAAAAATTTCAAAAATATTACAAAAAATATGGATAAAGCTAATGAAAGATTAAAGACAACAAATGAGACTGAATCTTCAGAAGTGTGACATGAAACAAGAAAAATACAGATAAAACAGTCTTCAATTACTTACCATATAGTAACCTGGCAAAAGCTTCTGAAGAAACTCAGCCTCTTTGTGTTGAACTGTTTTGATGATGAACTCGTCATCACTAGTTACAAAAAATAAGGACCCACTGGCACCTGGGTTGGATAATTCAATCAAAGGCTCACTGCAGATTGAATACTGGAAGAGACAAGAATTGTTTTTCACTGCCAGTGCATGCATTACTCAAACACAAGTTTAATAAAGAACTGCAGGTTCAAGTAGACACAGGAGAATCATGGAGCTTATTCTTTAGGCTTCAACTGCAGCAAGTCTACTGCTGTACAGCAAGCTGGGTCACAGTAATTTGGCTGAGATTCAGCAGGCCAGTTGTTACACTCCATTCTGACCAGGACACACTGCATAACCATGGAAGAGCACTTAGCAGCTGAGTCTAAGGTCCCTCTTCACATCCCACCCCACCAGCTGGACCTTCCCTGGAGTGGAACGAGTGGTTGAGGTGGAGAGAGTCCATCCCCACATTGTTGGCATTGCAAATTCTTGAGTCAGAAACCTTAAGATGACGTTTTTGCTGCAACTGTTTGCTTTTCATAGCCATTTATGAAACAGCTACAGGGAGATGTTAGAAAAGCCCACTGAGAGTACAGGTTTTTCACTATAAACAAATAAGCAAGTCCTCTTCTGTGAAAGTGGGATTGAAACCATTAGAATAGTAATCTCAGTACAGTCTTCTGATTGAAAACTGCTGGAAACAGGAAAAACTAAATACCAGTATACCTAGGAAAAATTGGGTTTTGGAGGATCTTTGTTTTGGATGCTTAGACAGTCTTTCTCTTCCACAGGGAGACAGAAATAATTACCATCATGTTAAGGAGGAAAAAGACATAAAGGAGTACTCCTTACTAGTAGAACCAGATCTCACACAGAGGCTAATGTACATTTATTAATCTCCATTAATTCACACTTCATGCTTCATTCAAACTAAATGCAGACAAGACATTAAGATCAAAAACATAGAAAATCTGTTTATATTAAACTTGAGAGCTCATCTAAAATACAATATTATTAAAGTTTCATTTACACACTCTTTTCCATTGTTATGTATCATCAGTTTTACACACTTGGAAATCTACTGTACAGTCCAGTATTTTAAGGCTTCAGTCTTTGAAAGAAACAAAATTACAGAGGATGTGAACCGTGAGTAGTGTAAACACTAGGGAATTATTCTTAGCAATGCAGTATGTCTTCTGGTCTTCTCAGAACAAAATAAATAACTGTTTCAGTAACAAATATCTGGTTTACTGACTCATTGCCTGAGATGAGTTGAGCAATTCCACAAAAAAAAACTCGTTTTCTTTGCTGAAAACAGCTTCATTAAATTTAACTGGAATCCTGCCATTGATTTCAGCAAGTGGAGATAGCAAAAAAAAGTGATACAAGAAAATCTAATACATATGTTCTTTTGTGAGCACCTGAACTAAAGAATCATGCTTCCTGTGGACTCAAGTCATTGCCTTAATGCATTTTTTTAACCTCGGTCCAGCTGAGGCTTTTCCCATACTTGTAATTTTTAAAGAGACTTTTGCATGCTATAAAAGTATTTCCTGTTTCTCTCCCTGCTTCTCAAGTTCACTTAGTTCTAATTAATATGAGAGACTTTTCTTGTTAATCCTATAGTTGCAGTTGTCTACAGATAGAACAGCAATACTGGTCTGTAACACTATAGACCTCCAGAGCAAATCAGTTGTATTGCACTCCTTGCATTTTTCTTGCCAAGATATATGAAGCTTCATGAGTAATTGTCATTGTTGTAAGCATCTGAAACCAATTATCCTAAACAATATAGCTCAATAAAATGGCATAGCATAAGCATGAATTATTAACCTACACTGTGTGTTGGTCATTTTACAGTTGAGTTCATTCCTATAAAATAAGGCTACCCACCAAGTGTAGCTATACAAAGAGCCCAGCTAATTTTGACTGAACACTTATGAAAGCCAAATCAAAACTGAAAAAATAAGAAAATCTCCAAACCCTGACAATTAAGTACAGCAAAATGTCAGTACTCCATGAGGTTTCCAGTGACAATTTAATTCTACCAGCTCTTCAAATGTATTTACCTTCATTATACAGTCTGACTACTACAGTGCATTACCGCTCAACTTCCTTGGAAAAGGGGAAACTGTAAATCTTTGGGACTGTCAGTGCAAATTAACAGCATAAACTTGCATATGCTTGCTGTAACTTCTCCTCTTTTTACTTTACTTCCCCTTCAGCCACAGCTGGACAATTAGTTGGCATATTGTTACAGTAAAGTGTTTTAGATACTGAATTGGAATTAGAGTCATTACATGACAGATCCAGATCTCACAGGAACAATGGGGACTTTTCAGTCAGAACCCTGACACATGCTACTGGAAGCAAACTCTTAACCAGACATTTTGGTCATAAAAGGGTCCCAAACTAAAAATAGTTTTGTTTTATGATCATAGTACCACTCTGATCACATCTGCATCTCGACTGCAAGGGACTGCAATCTGCTTTGATTGCAAAGTGATGTCCAGTTAGATTCAGAAACAATAGAAATGGATTCTAACATGCCTACAGAGCAAGAATAACCCTAACAAAGTCATGCATCAGTTACAAACCACACACTGAAATTCAAACCATATTTCACAAAAATACCTTATTGTTAAAGGAAATTTGCTTTTGCATTTTCAAGAAAAGAAGGTGCACTTAATCTTTAAACTAGCTTTTCTGCTTTTCCCTCTCTCTTGGAAACATATCATTAGTGTCTTTTGCTGTGCCAAGAGGAAAAATAATCTGCAACAAGTTTACTGGGAGTTTCCCTCAGTGATGCTGTGATTTTGTAGCTAAACTATGTACCAAAACCTCATCATCAGCAAGCAGTCTTTCAATATTTAAAGGGGGTTTATGAGAAAGATGGAGACAGACCTTTTAGCAGGCCCTGTAGTGATAGAACAAGGGCTAGTGGTTATAAACTAAAAGAGGGAAAATTTAGACAAGATAGAAGGAATACATTTTTTACAAGGAGGGTGGTGAAACACTCCCAGAGAGGTGGTAGAAGCCCCATCCCTGGAAACATTCAAGGGCAGGCTGGATGGGGCTCTGAGCGACTTGTTCTAGTCGAAGATGTCCCTGCTCATTGCAGGGGGATTGGACTAGATGACCTTGAAAGGTCCCTTCCAACCCAAACCATTCTGTGGTTCTATGGTGGTATAATCTTTATGATACTGCAAATGCTTCCACAGATAGAACAGAAGTTGCAGGTGATGATAGCTTTACTCTAGGAAGTACGGTCTTTTTAGCAGCTGGAAACACAGTCTGAATACGTCATCTTTCACAAGGTCCATAAAAGGAGATAGATACACAACACATTAGATAATGACACCTTTATCAAACTCCAACCCAACTGCACTTCCCTGCTACTAGCACCTATAATTCAAAAGAATAATCTGTTTTTATATATAGCTATTGGCATGAGGGCTAATAATACAAAATCCATACCTATTACTAAAGGATTAAAATCATACACCTGCATTCAACCTAAATAAAAGCAAAACCCAATAAGTTTTGCTTTTAGGCTTATTAACCAAGAAGGGAAAAAAACTCTCGTAACACCTTGAACACAACAGAAGTTAGTGAAGTAATATATTAAGTAATGTTTCAGCATCATTTAATCAATTTTTCTTTTCTGTTCATTCAAACTTTCAGACTCTTTTGGTTTTAAAGAAACAGTTACTATTAATGGAACAAAAAGATCATTCAAAAGAAGCTAACAGCAAAACTCTGACATGCAAATTTGATAATTTGTACTGGGACTCTGTTTTGGTGGGTGGACTGGCATGAGACAAACCAGACATGAGACAAACATCTAGAAAGTAATCCAGCTTTTTGCTTTCACACTACCCTTCAAAAAGCAGAACTACAGGAGAAGTAGAATAGTGGATCCTCATCCCTGGCAGTGCACAAAGTGGTTCTACCAAGTAAAGCCTGCTTTTATGATGGCAGCAAATGCATCACATTTTTTGCATGTACACAGTTGAATACTGAGAAGGAATAAGTCCTCAAACTATAAAATGCAGAGAACAAAGGAGATGCTCTAAACTGATTATTTTTGAGCCTGCCACCCACTTTTCTCAAGGCTAGATGGGAACATTTGCAAGCAAATGTTTCTTTAATGAAGTGAATAAATAACACAAGTAACAGAAGAGCACTTTATTAGAATGGAATTGGTAGAAGTCACACAAGCACTGATTATAACTTCACTAGAAACAGTGACCTGAATGAGCAGTAACAAAATACTTTAGCCAATTAATTAGCAGGTTTTTATAGGAATTGTCTCAAAGATGAAGAATTAAAATTTTTGTAAAATACTAAAAATATTCATTAGTTATAAACCACTCCATAGACAAAATTTACTACCCATTTGGGGACTGTTAAATTGTCATTTTCTGTCACTATGAAACAGCATACATTACAATAATTTGTAACTCAGAGGAAAACTGCAAGCTCTTACCAAGTAATCATCAGGCTTGATACCAAAAAGTTCTCTGAAATAGCGGAAGGCAAGAGGTGCGTATGTCTTAAATCTGAAGTCAGGGTAATGATGAGCCGGGGTGAGATTGCTCCCTTCACTGAAAACAAAAACAAAAATAAACCAAACCCAATTATTACTGAGCAATTTTTAGTGACTTCCTTCCTACAGCTTGTTTTATTGTAAAACTGCCTAACTCAGTCACTGGCCTTCTGAGACAAGAGTCATAAACGCGGATAAATCTTCCTACCACCATTAATCAGTGTAATAGAAATGTCTGTGAGAGACAGAATACCGCCAGCAAATTCCTTTCTCCCGCCTTAAAGAAAATTACTGTTTTCACCACCCATATCTATTTGCATAAATACTGGGGTTAAACTAATGCTACAACTTCTGATACTTCTCCAAGGTCAGTCAGTCTAATAGTTTACTGATGCACTGCAGTGGTTCGACCCACAGTGGGACCATGTGGTCCTGCACTCACTCGTCTCACCAGGTGAGACAGGAAGGGAATCACAACAAAGGGGGCACAGATTAGGATGAGGACAGGGATGGCTCATTTACCAGTTATGGTCATGGGCAAAACAGACTCAACTTGGGGAAGAAAAATCAATTTAATTTGTTACCATTCACCTCAGTAGCACAGTGAGACATAACAACCACATCTTACAACACCTTCCCCCACCCCTC
>NW_010287499.1:53099-58654 GCF_000700745.2 Antrostomus carolinensis
CCCTTCCCCTGCTAGTGGCACAGAAGACAGGGAATGGGGTTACAGTCAGTTCACCATTGCCTCTCTTCACAGCATGAAAGTCCATTAACAAGATGTTCCAAAGTGAGCTTCCCATTGAGTAAAGGAAGCTCTTTGGGCTTAGTTCCTGGCTCCAGTATGGGAATGTCCACAGGCTGTAGATGGGTCCCGGGTCCAGCACACCTCCTCACCCCCTGGCTCTACAGGTCTACCCCTGCTCTGGCAGCAAGTGTCTCTGGGGTCTTAGTACAGTCACACTTGCCCTCAGGCTCAGCCCTTCTGCTCCAGCATGAAGTTCTCCATGGTCTACATGTGGGTATCTGCTCTGCCATTAAACCTCCATGGGCAGCAGGGGACCTCCTTTGCCTTCTCCTACTCCATGCAGTTGAACTGGGTATCTGAGGTTCTCTGTCCTCTCCCTCCTTCTTCTTCCTCCTGGCAATGAAGCTCTCTCTGTGTAGGCCAATGGTTGTCTTTTGTTCAGGTCAATGGCCCCTCCTCCAGGTTTTCTTCACCTTATTTTCAAGACAGTCCTTCCCGTCACAAACACGAATTTGCAGAGGTGTTTCTCCATTGCTAATTGGCTCAGCCTGGGCTGGGAGCTGGGGGTGCATGCCTTGGAGCCAGGCTTATCACAAAGTGCCCCTTCACCCACTACCAAAAATGCCTTCCACTCCCACACACACAAAGCCAACACATGCAAGAAGGGTTGTCCCACGTCATGTGAGCTCTTGCAATAAGTCTAAATGTCAGTGCAGCAAAGTAACTTCACACTAGCTTGGTGACCTGAAATGGTTTGCATGGGAGTCAGATGTACGCTAAGGACAGCACAACATAGCGTGCAGAACTGTGCAGTCAGAGCAGTGGCAAGGAAGCAGGACTACCTAAGTTTTTTGGTGCCAGTAAACATCGATTGGCTCAGCCTTATTTATGAAACGGCATCCTCAGCATTAGTCTCTTCTGCAGGCTAGCGACAGTTATGGTGTATCTTTTTTCTTGCTAGTATAGTCCAGAATTGGGAAGCCACTCTGGCTTTGGTGACCTCCAAGTGGTTTTCTTTTTCTCTGCCTATCATGTCACATAATTTACTCCACCTCAATCTAACCCAATCTAACCAGCTTACATGCTCAGCTGGTTAAATAGGAACACAGGGTACAGACCCTTTGGGGAATTCTGGAAAATGGTATGCAGTTATATGCAAGATACAGATTCAAACTAGAAGAGGTACAGACAAAGACTACTAGGGTGACCAGTCTGGAAGACAGTCTTTCTTAAAGGGAAGAAAATAGGAAAAAAAAAATAATAATAAAATCATTGTAGCTTCCTTAGCTCTTTTCCTTGGTTTTACATTTATCATCTCACCGTATTTTTAGATTGCAGCTATATGAGTCTTGAGATGAATACTACACGATTTAAGCTAAAGGTCAGCAGCAAAATTCTGTCATAAAAAAACTCAACAAACCTGCCTATGGATTACTTTATAATGGAAATTAAAAGCAGGCTGTTAAGCAGAAAAGTAAAACTCTACATTATGATTTCAAAACAAACAAGAACAGCTTTAAGACCAAGTTTGGTCAGTCTCCAAATGGTTTGATAAATAGATGAGTACAAAATCTAAGACTTGACCCAGTGGCCAAAATCAGTTCTTCCAATACTTCTTTACTCATTTACCCTAACTAAATTGTTCAGAAATGCAGCATGTATCTCTATGCTTGGCAATAAGAATAACCAAAGTATACCAAAAAGAAAAAAAAAGAAAAAAAAAAGAAGAAAAAAGCTGGGAATTCATACAGATATGAAAAGGAATAAACTCTAAGCAACATTCCTGCAAAGTCTATATTAAATACAATGAAAATCTTTAAGAGCTTTGATCCTGTACAATTAATGCTTGTCATATGAACTTGTCAACTTCCATTAAAAACAATTCAATGACAGAAGTCTACTCAACCCACCTAACTGCCCTTGCATGCATACCGCCAAAACCCAACAGAATTGAACTACTGCTAATTAAAAATCGTGAACTGGAGAACAAACTTTTTCAGGCTCCAGAAATATATATACCTTAGACTCTTGAACAGGAGATGAAAGGAGGGAAAACACTGGAGCATTCTGTCTGGAAATCACAAATAAAAAGACGGTTGTGGATGACCAAGGATACACACAAAGACATTAGAATACTGCTGCTTCTTGGAGTGCTGAACCATACAGTTAACACCTACTGAAGGCTGCCTAATCATAATGAACTTGTCTGATTACTTTATACTCTACCATATCACAACTACAAGGTATTAAAATCAAATCAAATTAAAAATGGAAATCAACAGAATACTAGGCTGAAGATGGTAGTTTTTCTTTACAGTTAAGATTGGCTAATGCTTTTTCTTATGAGGTCTTTCAGCTGCTCAGAACACTGCCAGTCTTATCTGACATTAAGTTTTATATGGCTAGATGCATCTCATTGAATTTTTGTGCAATAGGAGGATGCCACCAGGGTAATATATAGCTACACCGGGAACCTGGGGGTATACTTGTAAATTAGTTTAATTGTTGTAAGATGCAGACAAGAACAGAACAGAGTGGTGTTCTCTGCTGAAGAATCACATCACTGTCAGGGAAGATTAATCATCTAAACTTTATAAAAAACCCCGTACCTTTCACTACATAAATACTTTATAAGTCTGCTTCCTGCAGCCATAACTCAAAAGCTTCTTTTATGAAAGCATGGCAATAAATATATTACATGTCCTTACTACAGAAGAACATAAACTGTTGTTGGAACTTCACCAGGCTGAAATGAAGATAGGAAATTTGCTATGATAATTCCATTGGTCCAAGCCATTTTGTAAGTGCACATGGAGTAAAATGACCACTACTGGGTCTGCAGGTGAACAGTAATGGTTAGTAAATGAAGACTTATTCCAAAATAACTGCATAACAGAGCAATTATTTTGGAACAGCATCTACGCAGAGGGTAATTCCATGTATTTAGAGCACATGATCTTACTTTATTACAGATATGACAGCCAGTTTCACTACGCAGACAAGTTTCCTTTTTCTTTGTAGAACCATCTTAAAAATCCCTTTTACTAAAGGTCTGCCAGAGCTTTTTATGATACCCTGCCATTTGTCTTCAACATATGAATTAGTTTCAGAAACATATTAATTAGTTCCAGCTTCACTGCATACTTGGGAGATAGCACACCTATCTGAAGGGGCAGAGAAGGCTGGCTGCATCTCTTGGAAGCAAGCCTTGATCGCAGAGCAATATTTCATGTCTCATGAAATGTCTCATGTAGCTGTTAATAAAAGAAATAGTCATGCTCTAGTCGTGGGCCCATGTATACCCTTCTTGTATGTACTGTAAAAAGACTGAAAAGGAGGAAAACCTCAGTTCTGTCATGTGAAAGCAACTCTTTTTTTAAAATCTTAAAATCAAAATAAAACATCCAAAATTAAATGCTCCCAATATTAAAAACTAGGACTATCCAATCTCATTTTCACTGTTCTGGGATAAAGCTGCTCTTTTACAATACACCAAAATGTGTTTAAACTCCACAAACTGTTTCCAATAAATACATACAAATCAGGAAGTGCTTTGGTGTATTAATTTCCTACATACTATTTCAGGAAAGCAACTGTTTCCCACATGATGGAAATAGATATTATGGCTACCTGTACAAATAGGTGTGTTTGTTTTTTTCATACTATGGGGTAAAGTCCAGTGGTAATATCCTTGTTTCTCACTGTATGTTCTCCTATACTTTCAGTTACTATATGCTATCCTAAGCAGTCCCCTGCAAGGACGCTTTAAAATACAACCGTGAATGCTGAAGATCTTTAAAACAAGTCAAACCAACTATATCTATGTAACAGCTGAACACACGGACGTTTTATTCTGATGATGATATGACTATTTCAAAACCAACTGGGGATGCCATTAAAGCAAGAAATTTCAGAGTGCTTTAAAAATAGTTTCAGAATGTCCACATAACCACACAAGTATCCAGGTTATCACAGCCTTACTGAGAACCCGACACTAACAGAAGTAGCTAAGACCAGTAATTTCTAATGAACATGGTTTTGCTTTTGTTGCCACAGTATCCTCATTTTGAATACTATTTGTTTTCCAAACAGAAATTACTTCCTCCTATCTGTGCTATCACTCTACTCACAAACCATAAAAAGTGTCAGAACTTGGGTCTCTGCAACCGAAGCACCAAACAGCATCAGTGCTTTATCAAAGGCTTCAGGCCACTTGCTCATCTGTCTTCTGAAACTGCCCAACTGGAATTAAATATAGAGGCAAAAGTTAAACAACTAAGTGTTAGTGTGAACATCTGAGTACTATTCTATAGTACTCAAATGCAGAGCATTCTATACTTCTTTAAAAACAAAGACACTGCTTAGCCCATCAGGTAACCTATGATACAGATTTGGTACAAGCACAGTTCCAAGTGCAAGCATCAGTTTTCCTAATTTTTCTAAACTGTTCCGCAAAAAAATTAGCAGAAAACAGTATACTTCAGTTTTACATGTAGCATGAAACCCTGACTGGTTAAAATACGTCCAAGGTTTTACTTTTCTTAGTATTTTTGACTACTTCTTTGGGCTGTCATTCAATGCTATCATAATACAATATTAAGTTTTTGACATTACATAGCAGAAAGCACTGAATAATCTTTCATTAGCAACACAAGAAAGCGATTTGTAACTGAATCAGTTACTGTACAGGTGACTGTAGATGCAGGGTCCACACAGGTCAACAGCATCTAACAGACGCACTAGTTACATTAGGAAACATAGCAAGTGTTCTCAATACGCAGGGTCTAGACCCTGAAAACAAAGCGTATTACCAAGGGGAGTGCATAAGACTGATTAACATCTTGCTGCAAAAAAAGTCAGACTCACAGCTGGGCTTAGCAGCAGCCTCCATCTAAGAAAACAAAAAGAGATGGAATCTGAAACACACTGCCTTGCTCCAAATGCTCTACATTTCTGAAGCGGCATATGACTGACTAGCCAAAGTTAGCTGACAGAATGGAGCAGCTTCTGTTTGGCTTGCCAAGCATCACCACAGCAAATGTGCCTACTTAGTACATGTCTGCTGGAAATGCTTAGCAAGCTGCCCACATTGCCAACTCACAGGCGGCTGCCCATGGCCCAGAGACCAGCTCGAGCCACCGCTGCCTGACACAGCTAGACTTATTAGCTCAGCAATGAGCCTTTCTAACCATGGCCACGCTAGTTGGAGACAGCTCCACATCTGAATCAAACATTGCTGTTGCACAAATGACTGATTTGTAGACAAAATGTGCCACCGAGAAATGAACTGGTTCTAACCAAGGAAGTCAGGGGCACAGACCATAAGGGAGAAAGTGGAGAATATGACCCACAGAGCTGAATCGGCGTGAAAAGAGCACAGGGAGAACGCACAATCTTCCCACTGAACCCTCCAACCACTGCTGCAGCAGCACCAGCACCAGGTAAGCAACTCCACTGCTGAATCTGACAGGCTGGAGAGGTGGGCCAGTGCTAAC
>NW_010287500.1:0-309 GCF_000700745.2 Antrostomus carolinensis
AGGCAGGGGAGAGGTGAGAGAGGGAATGAGGTTCCGAGAGGGAAAAATAAAATTAAAAAAATAAAAAAGAGGGAAAGGAGAGGCAGCAAGTAGCAGGAAAGAAAGAATAAAACAGCCTCTCTCTCCGTCAGATGCCAATTTTCGTGGGAAGGAAACAAGAGGGTGGAAAGAGAGGAGAAAAAGGAGAAAGAGAGCAGAGGAGGAAGGAGGGGAGAGGCAAACATTGTGAAGCGAAAGCAGGAGAGGAGAGGATGAAGCAGGAAAACAGAGCTGGTGTGGAAGGAAAAGGCTTAGAAGCAGTGGCTGGGG
>NW_010287500.1:332-11664 GCF_000700745.2 Antrostomus carolinensis
CCTTTTTCCCTCTTCCCTTTTGCCCGCCAAGTGCTGAACTGATTAGAGTGTAATTAAGGCCATAAAACCCTCGGCTTATCCACCTGTTTATTCACTAAAGTCGTGGGCTCATCAGGCAAATTAGCTGCTTCCAGGCTGCACGTTGGGCCTAGAGCTGGCCTGATTAATGAAGTTTATTGGGAGCTGTTAAAAGCATTAACTGAAGGAAATCTCGGCAATTCGTCATATTTAAGGGCTGGAAATTAAATCTCCCCATGCAAATGAGGGGAGACTCCAAAGCAGCTTCTTTTAGAGGTGACAATGGTGGGGACCCACGAGGGGATCTCGGCCAGGCACAGCCCGCTGGCACTGGGTCTGCACCTGTGATGAGTGTGTCTGGTCTCAGCAGGAGCCGGGTTACAAACAAAGGGGTGAAAGAGATTTCACAGAACAAGAGCTCTCAGTCCTCTGAGTCCCAAATGCAAGAACCAGGCCCCAGTAGAGGCAATACAGTCCTTTTGATCTTGTGCTAAGGACATCTCTCTAGGTACCTGAGGCATTGCCAGGGTAGCTCATCCAACCAGAGGCTTGCAAGACAGCTTCTGTGCCAGGTGGTTGTGTCCCCCTTGGTAAAATAAGCCATATTCAGTTTATTTTTATTTTAAACATTTTGCACTCTTCTTAGTTCTGAGTCATGTTACGTGGCTTTAATACAAGTGTCCACATGTAATTTGAACTGTAAAATGATTTTTTTTAAGCAATGTTCATAATAAACCTTAAAACTGCGAGAGTAGATGCTCTAGCTGACAAATATCTAAGATATATATTAAGGTGAGATGGTGTAACCAGAGGGAAATCCTATTCAGAGCTGAATATTCACCAGTTTTAAAAGTGTTTTTTTCTGGCATGTCAATCTGATTTTATTTGTGACATGAATAGCATTTTCATACCCGAAGCTTCATGAGCCACAGCATTTTTATATTAACAATTTATAATAAAAGATAAATTACAAAGGGTCACAACAAGGAGTGAATGTCCTGAGGAAGGGATAATGAGAAGAAAGGAAGGTCAAAGAAAACATCTTGGCCTTGCTATTCTTTTTGAGTGTTCAGTTCACGATCATATTAGCTTTACAATTTATTTATTTTTAATGTTTTAATATAATAAGAAGAAAATGTAGTCTGGTAACTCATATAAAAGATATTTTTACCGAAATGCTCAGTGGTGAACATGATGGGAAGGGAGGAAGGAAAAGAGAGAGACTTCATATTTGGCATAATTCTTATTCTATATGCTTCTCTGTCTAATTATTACAAAGCTAATTATTTGTTACAATTATTGGATTAACAATTTGCTAATCAGTTTTCTTCTCCTTTGTAGAGCAGCACCAACACAGTGAAATGCAAGGTGAGAATGTTGTCTGGATTTTCAACAGAAAATTAGAGTGCCATTTTCCTTATGTGCAGATTTGTTCAGCTGCTTTGTGATTTACGACCAATACAGCATATCTTGTATCACATCCCACTGCGTAGCATCTTTGTTCCTATAGCAATAGTTTTCTAACTTTTTGGATGTGGAGCCTTTTTGCCAGTAACAAAGGGTCCCTCTCCTCCTACCACCTCCCAGCCCTTTCAGAAAATGTTTAACTCATCAAACCACCCTGTGGGGCAGGAGGAACCATCCATCTTCTCCAAACAATATAGAAACACGCACTAGCACCATGGTAGCCCCCTGCATGTATGCACATACACACACACACACACACACACACACACAGTTTTGAGTGTATTCCAAGCACAAAATAATACATTTTTAAAAGACACTTAATGCCTTTAAACAAAACACGCAACTCAGCTTTTATGCACAGCGAAGGACTGTTTCAGCTGTTAGTAAACAAGCAAACCAACCCAACCCAACCCAAAACTTCCCTGCAATGTGTATATCTGTATTTTTTTATAAAGGTAGTTTATACACTGCATACAACTCTCCAGCACAGGTTTCTTACTGATATTTCTGAGGACAAGAAAGTAAAGAGTTTCAGTGAAAAAGTAGTGGATTATTTTTTATTTTTTTTTAACTGCTAGTTAACAAAGCATTTCCTAGAGGATGAAATGTCAGCAATGTTTTCTGGTTATATATTTAATTGCAAAACTACAAAAAGTAATAGTATTCAGTTCATTTGTGGCTGCCTTTCATTTTTTTTTTTTTTTAATCTATCCTCATACAAACTTTAAGAGCATCTGCTATCAATCTATAGTAACACAAAGTAATTTTAACTTTTGCCAATAGAATGCTTAAATTTCAGGAAAAACAAGCACTTTCAGATTTTCATTGAATTAAGAAGAGAATTGTGCAATCTGCTATTTGTTGCAAATTAACAGATTTCTTTTGAAGATTTCTTAAATGAAATTCAATGACTTGTGGAACATACTGTCAAAACACTTATTTTTCTTGATTAACAGTTCCTTCAATAAATTGATTTGCCCCATTATGTGGGGTCTTTTAGTTCTGCCACTAATGGATGTGTTACTTTCCAACTTTTTCTGCCCGTTTCAGAAATAGAAGAATCTATTTAAAGATAAATATTTAGGTGAATCACCAAAAACTTGTAAATATACCAAACTCAGGTGTTTTAGCTAGATATCTGATATTGTGGTGAAATCTTAAAAAATATTTTAGTTGAAGAATGATAAAGGATTGTAGTGGTTAAGCACTCTGCCTGCACCCCCAGCAATAGTGATTATTTATATTATAGACTCCTCTTCATGAGCAATTATAACTTTGACAGGGATGTTTTCCTCCTCACTGAAACTTCAGATGCAAGACACGCTTCTGGAGGCCAGGTACTTACATTGCTGTGGGTAAGTGCACACAGTAAATTTGTTCAGAGGTGCAGTTAGACCTAAAACCTACCCCAAATATTTTTATCCAACAGGAATTCAACTAGACTTCTATATTTAACTATAGGAAGAAATCTTGTAGATTACCTAGTCAGGCACAGGGAAAAAATCTGTTCTTTAAACCTGCTCTCCATATAGATGTACAGAACTCTAGTCATTAAGGTAAAAAGATACTGTATTGTAGAATTCAGGTTGCATAAAGAGGCAAAAATCAGTATGCCTTCAAAACAACAAAATAATCCATCGATTTTGTCCTATTATATCAATATGATTAGCATATTGACTATTGCAACAATGGCAGGCTCAAACTCAAGATAATCTTTGTGAAAACCCTGAGACAGCTGCATTCTTTCTTTTACATGACTGATTTGACTGTAGTGGAAACAAGGCAAATTTTATCACAGCAGAAAACTACGTTATGGCACATTCAGAGCTAAATTTAGCCCTCCCAAATCAAGAATGATCTTATAGTCAGGGCCAAATTATTCTCTTTAACCGCACTGTGCAAAAGATATCCTAAATGATGAAGACCCTGCTCTGCCCTTGAATAAGTACAGAAGACACAGAGACCTCGGTGGGAGGGGTGTGAGCTGCTGTTATGGTCAGAATCTAGTCCTAAGTGACCTCCTGCTTTTGCATGGGGTCTGCTACTGAGGCAAATGAAGGTTGGAAAGGGTACTATTTCACTGTAACTTAATTTTTTTTGTGTCCTGATAGTTTACTAAACTATCAATGATGCAGTTCTTGTGGCTTAATTAATTCTTTCACACTGTCTCTTTCCATCTCAGTCATACTTGAATCTTTCTTCTTATTAACGTTTCACAGCATGTTTTTCAGCTGTGGGTAGAATCACAATGTTAATGACTGACAATTATCTTTCTTACTTATCTGAGAACTTTAATGAAGCTTCATTAAAATTAACATGACATGATATTACTTGAAGAGCTGCACAAAACCTTTTTTCATTTATAACCTTTACATTTTTTTCTATTAAATAGAAGTGTTAACTTACTGTAGTTTGCTGGGCAATAATTAGTGCATTCATTGGGAACTCTTTCCTCAATAGCTTCACAAAACTGGAACCTACAGGGGGAAACACTGCCGTGTCCTTTAGAGGGATCTACAGTACCTTAGCACTTAGTTAATCCCCCCATCAAACACACTCAAGAAAATGAAAGCTGCATGTCACATTGTCAGCGTAAGGAATCAGTTAAACACTTTTCATTTGATTCTGTTTTTCAGAGAAGCTAATACATACCGGAAGAATGCAGCCTGGATAGTTTTTTCCAGTGCAACCATAAATGTACGTACGCTTTTATGTGCAGCATTGTCACCAATAGTCCAAAATTACAATCTGCTGTATTATAAAAGCTTAGCATCAATAGGTATTGCATCTGAAATGCTCCTTAACTATAGGAGCTATACCTTAAAACTCACTTTCAAAGGCAGATTTTTAAAGTGATTTAAAAAATGCTCTTTGAACCAAGGCAGAGTAACAAAAATATATGAACACACAGTTCACGTAATTGCAGGTTAAACTTCCATCAAGCCTCACAAAAGCAAGCTCATGTTTTAAATATGTTTGCAGTTTAACAGTTTGGAATAAACATTAAGTTATTGTCACTTTTTTTTGACACACAAAATTATTTCTTCTGTTTCAATACCATGTATTTCCAGGGGAGAATTAAGCCTTTTTTAAAGTAAATCTGAATTGCAACAGCAAGTGTTGTACTGTCATTTTAATGACAGCAGTAGACTTTAAGTATGGAATAAATCAATTATTGCAAGCGCAGCCCCTGTATAAATCACTGCTGGAAAACCAACCTCAGGATTATAAAATGAATCTTTGACAAGTATTCAAGGTTTCAGCATATTCTCAATAATGAGGATTAAGTACCTACTATCTGTGAAAGAAAAGTTTTATTCACTTACTAAAGAATATGTGAGTAATCATTAAGAGAGGTCAGATTAACTGAGGTACTTTTTAAAAAAGGGCATCCAGTACAACATCTGCTGGAAAATCAATGATAAATATGTCAATTTTTTAGAAAAAGGGAAAGATTAAGAGTAAGGCAGTGTAATGGAATGACTTTATGCTCTGTTTTTAAAGAATGGAGAGGAATTATAATGACATCATAAACTATCATTATGAAACTTTTTGACATTTTCATGTCAAGAAAAAGACTCTTCGTGAATTAAGAACAAATAGTGATTTCTGCTATCCATGGGTGATTCAGTCAAGTTCAAATAAATCCTGATTCTACAATGAGAGATGATGGAAAAAAAAGCCTCTAGACTACTCTAGTAGACATATTTTCTTGTTTTTAATATTTTTACACTAAGAGAGAAAATAACTTCAAAGTTCTAATGATAGTTGGGCTGTGAAAATGAAAATGTTTTTAATTTTATTATGTCAATAAGGCACATACTTTTGGAGAAGCGTTTATGGTAAATATTTCATATCACTTTGCCCTCTCTGCCAGTACACAAAAAATATTGCATTGTCTTTTTCTGTTTAATTTTCGCAAAATAATACAAAACTGAGAACCAGTGTTATCATTGTAGTCCAACAGCATTTCATGATAAAGCATTGTGTTCTGTCATCATTTGTATTTTAATTATTAATGAAAGCCTTTGCTTTAAGTGTCAGAATTTTTTATTAATGTGTTATGATATTTGCATACTCTTTGCCTCTATACAGGAAGCGAATGTTCAGGAGAATATATATTTGTTTCCAATATATTAGTATGTTTTTAGCCTGGAAGTTTTGTTTTTGAAAGCTTTAACAATTGATAGTACATTGATCAAGAGATGCTTTATACACACTGAGATAAGGGAATGAAAAAAAGTTCTACAATAATACTACATTTTATAATTTGATATTCCCCTAAAAAAAATCAAAGAAACTTTGAAAAAAAAAATTCTCTGTTACTTGTAACAAAATAATGTGCCTGTTTACCTAAACTTCTGCATTTCCATTGCTTCATTTTAACCAAAACTGTATTTATTTGTGTTTGTGTATGTTTCTTTTTCTTTATGGCACAATGTGCTGTCTCTTTGGCCCAAAATGGTTGATTCATAGTTCAATATTTTCATTCTGCACTAAACAGTCAATTCATTACAAATGTCTAAATTTTATAAAACAGTGCATGATTTGTTAAAATAATACATTCTGTAACAGGAATGAGAATGTTAATAATTCTAACAGGAAAAACATAATTGCATAATTTTGCAGTAACAGAATTTTAGAATAAAACAAATATAAGTAGGTACATTTGTAAACTGTTAAATTTAGATAAAATATGTGTATATCAGAAAAGAAAACTACAAAACAGGTGTATCTTGAATTACTAAAAAAAACATGAGAATAAGCATTTATCTTAAGAATATTTCTGCAGATAAAACAGGCTGTAATTATTTTGCTCCTTGTTTACCTAAAACAGTTGTCAAATGCAATTGATTTTGAGCTACTGAATTTAAACATTTCGCTGCTTCTCTCTACCAAGTGTTACCATTTTTCTTTTGTGCATTTCAGCAGTGTTTTTTTCTAACTGCCCAGGTTTCTTTATGATTATGAGGTAGGAGTTTCAAGTCACTGTCTTGTCACAGAAGCCAGTATTTTATAAAGAGGTTGTTTCTTCATAAACACCTGCAATTAGTTTACAAATGATCTTAAAGAGTTACAGTACATGCTCAGGAACAAGCACAAAGTGCTGTGCTTGAAAGGCTTACAAGCGTTTCACAGAAAACAAAACTGAAGGGATCCATGAAAATGTAAGAGCATAAACATTTCTTTCCATCGTGCAGGCGAAGGGCTGGAGTTTTGCAGTAAAAGTCTGGCATCTGGTGGTCCAGAGAAGAAATGGCAACCCATTCCAAAAAGAAACAAGGCGGTCACAGCTTGAATTTGCTCATCAGCTTGTAATAAACTAATTATTTCCAGCATATGCATATGTGAGTACTCTTGCTTCTGAAAGACCCCCTAGTATTTATTGCCCCAGGTTGGTTTCTGTTCTCACTCTAGAAGGTCTGTATTTCTTCTCAAAGAGAGAAATAATTGCACATATCCAGAATTGTGATGCATTTTGAAATGCCAGATAATGTCTTGTGCAACTCTTGGCAGAAGCTAGGAGAGGGGACTTACTACCATTTCCCCAAAAACACTTGCTAATACAAATGCTTACTATTTTTTTCCCACTAATAGTGCTTGGAGGACTGGAAGAGAATTAGAATTTGGGGAGGGCAAGACCCAAGTGTGACATCCTGGGAAAGGGGAGTTTCTTCTATTCTCTGATGAATCACAACAGTATGTCACCTCACAACCAAATTAATGAAAAAATATTCCTTCCCAACTTCCTTGAAGAGCATTGACTCCACAGAGATCGTGGAGGTCTGTGTGGGGAAGGAAGACAGAAGAAGGGACCTTCAGGAATACCAAGTCCATTCACTGTCCTTGCACACAGTAACTTCATATAATCCCTGTGAACAAGTGATAAAGAATGTAGATTTTTCACTTTTTTTGACCAAAAGACTCTTCCCAATACAGATTTCTTTAAAGAGTTAAGAATTATCTACTAAATTTCCAAGCTCTCTTTGGGTTAAATACTACTCCACCTTTCCTTCACTTGTACTAAATACATTTTCATAGACAACAATGAAAAGCTTTGTCTTCTTTCTACAGAGTCTCAATTCTCATGATCACCTTACTAGCTCTTCCCTGAGGAAGTTTACTTTTTAATCACCTTTCTTGAACAAGGATGGCCAAAATTACATAGTGTTCCACATGAGATCTCTTCTGAGCTAACACTAATGATGTGCATTCCTCATCTTTGTGGAAAATTCCTCTCTTGATGTAGTCTTGCATTTTCCACAGCTGCAACATGGACAAGTTTACAGCACAGCATGACCAAAGGGTATCCGTAGGTCAACTCTTCATATCAAAATATTCCCAGCGAAGTGCCATTAATAATCTTCCTCAAGCCCAATGCCTCCTCTTCAACATTGCTTGGTGTCATCACTCTTCAGCAAGTTCTTCACCTGTCTTGCAATTTCCCCTACTAATTCCAGTCTTCCTTCATCTATTATTATTTCCCATCTGACAGATTTCTGGGTGCTTTACTGAAATTCAGAGGGATTATATCTCCAGTATTCCCTTTGTCTTGAAATCAAAGACAGATATGAGGTGAACATATGCTACCCTTCAGAAAGAAGATATGTTTCAATCTATTTACATTTGCCTCCATATTTTAGGAATTATTATTTCCTTAAAAATAAGGTATAAAAGTTTACACAAAAAGGAGTGAGACTAAAAGGTCCTCCAAATCTATAGCTGCAGCCTCAAATACAGGTACATTAGCCATTCTTTCAAATGCCTGGTACCATGCAGAAAATAGATGTATTTTAATACTTGCTACGTGCTTTTTATCCCAGATACCAAATCTTGCAGTCAAGCCCTCTGGCTTGAGCACATTCAGGTCTTTGGGCTTGTACTTTTCAGTATATATATTTTAAGTATTTCCAAGGTGTTACAGAGCTTGACTTTTGACAATGCTTATATTATCATTACACTTTTAGACTTGAAAGCCAGGGGTTGTTTTGCTGATCTCTTTTCACAGCTTATACTTGGTATGACGGTTTTTTGTAGTGCCTTTTTGAGGTTATTATTTATCCAGTTGGAAAGTTTCTTTCCTTGAGCTGCAAAAAGGTCTAGGTAATACTAAAAACCTCAACATAATAACATGCCAGATCTCTTACACATCCAAGTCCCCTCAACTTCTCTGCAGACCCACTTTTTTTTTCCCTTTCTTTCTAAACAAAATGAAAGTATATTTAAGGATTGCTCAACCCAAGGTATTTACTAAACACATTCTTCTAATATCATCCTGTTTATAAAAAGAGTAACTCAAAAGAAAGCAAAATACAAGTAGTTACGTATTACCATGTTGCTTGCTTGCTGTGATTTGTACATTGTCCATGCAGTTTCTCAGGGAAGGATCATAATCATTTATGTATGTCAAGTGCGTAGAACCACTTTGAGTACAATAAAAATGAGTAACATTGAAGTGCTGCTCTTTCACCGAGCATAAAGAATAGGCTGACCTATGCAACACTTCAAGGGTCTTACAGATTTGTGCCGTGCTTCTACAATAAAGAAGAAAAAAAGGTATGGCTTATTGTTATTTTTAAAAGAGAATTTCCAGAGTGTGTTTCAAATGATCACATGCAGTCTGTACAGGAACAGGCAAATGTTTACATCCCTTTAAGTAAAGGGGCAGTTTGGGCTTTTGCCTTGCACAGCAACATGGGACAGAATTGACCTGACGAGACTGGCTGATACACTAAGAACAAAGGAAAACTCTGCAGGCAGCAACATCGGCTTTCCAAGTAGCTCTGAGAGTGACATTTTTGATGACACAAGCCAGGTAGAGGCACCTTTATTAAGTAGTGCTAGTGATTATAATCCCACATCAGGACTTTTCATAAACTTGAAAAGTGATTCTCTGTTATTCTCCTTTTCATAAATGAAGAAACACTCATAGAAATGAGTGTAACCTCCTCAAAGTCACTCAAGGGCAAATGACAGAACTGTCTTCAAGGCAACCCCTGCCACTCCTGCTACTGAAACATTTCGATTTTCCATGTGCAGCCCCACTCCTTTCCTTTCTTCTCTCCCAACCATCTTCTGCCTTGGTTGTCAGATTGCTCTCTCCCCAAAATTAAGACCCTCTCCTTCTTGTCCCTTTCATTCCTTTGCCTTCACCTTCCCCAGATGTGTTTTCATACCCAACACACCATGGAGAACACATTGCTTTTCATGAACAAGAAATTTTAGTGCTGTTCCATCTCCTTCCCAGCCCCATAGTACTTCACCTAGAAAAACATTAAGAGCTAGGGAACAACAGAGGCCAAAGAGAAAAGCTGGAAGTCATATTTCAGTGGAGGAAAGGATACATTATTCACAAAAGTTGTTGACTCTTACAGCTCTGTCAATGCATGACTAGTCTACCCTCATGAGCAAAGGAATGACCACTGCTCTGTGCACAGAATATCAGTAGAGACATGCAATTTACTACTCTTTATTACATACTTCACTATACCCTTTCCCCATCAGGCTTTAAAATCTCATTGAGAAACCTAGGAGGTCCTATTATAGATAAACACTCTATTGTGTCCAACAATATATAGTAGAGAAAAGAACAAGGGTCTCTGCCATACAGTTACATATCACCTGTCTACCTCTAAGCATTTCCTGCAGTAGAAAGAGGAAAAGAAAAATAAAATAATGCTAGTACACAAATGCTAGTATAAATGGTAGTACATAAATATACTTCTGTTGCATATCAAGATAACTGAAGGAAACTTGGGCCAATTTTTAGCACTTCTTTTTGTAGATGACTTCTGATGCTGAATTGTTCTTGCTGTAGAGACCAGCATGGATTCTCAAGGCATTCTGAAAGCTACAAAGGCTGGGATGAAATCTCATCTCTCACTCTATGTGCAGAGCATGCCTGCCATTGTCAAACTTGTCAACTCTCATGGCCTCTTTGCTTTTTACCCCGTGTTTATCCCATCTCTTCTTTCAATTAAAAAAAAAAAAAAAGAAAAAAGGCAAAAGTTTCTGTCCTTACAGATTTGCAGAGGGAAAATATAATCCCCAAGGGCTTGGGGATCCCCAGGCAGCAAATTAAAAATGCTAACACTGATTATTCCTTGAGGCTCTATTATTTTAAAAGCAATCTCTTAACTTTCAGGCCCTGATTCGTGGCTTCTGAACTGTAAAGTTCAGCCACCCTTGTGCTTGGCAAGCACCTGGAAGTGTAGCCTGTGCAGTCAAGCTCTGTATATAATTCTGCAAAATTAAAGCTGTTTATCTCAGTAGCTGAAATATTCATTATTGAAAATAAGCATTTCTACATTCAGAGGATGAATCATGTGGGCTGAGAATAACAATGACCTGGGAAATTGCGAAAAACCTCCATGTCTCTACAGCATAGAGATGCAGCTGAGAGGATCTGTCCTTGGGGATGTGGGGTGAAAGCCTCTACTGACATGTAGGTACACATCCTGACTTGAGTCTTTCATTTCAGCTTGGCTGCTCTTGCTGGTGGTGGGGACTACAGAGAAAGCCAGAAGAAATTAATGCCCAGTTTGGCTGAGAGATAAGATGATGATGAAAGGGATGAAAATGGAAAACTAACTGCTGCAACTTTTCCTCAATCTTTTAGTATTTGGCCAAAAACATTGGGTTTGTGTTAAAAAAAACCCCTGCTGTTTGCTGCCCTTGTTGAAAAAACACCTGCCTTTTGGCCAAGTTTTAGATCTGTGAAGTCATACCACTTTAATGTAACAGCTAAATCTCCTCAGATTCTTGCTTTGCTTTGCTTTTTTTTTTTTGCACACACTAACATTGCAGGTTGGAAACAGCATCCTCAAAGGGCAGTAGAGGCCCTTCC
>NW_010287500.1:11779-23528 GCF_000700745.2 Antrostomus carolinensis
TCAGCAGATTAAAAATATAGACTGGGACAAGAATGTAGTGGGAGTTTTCTAGCTTAGGTTAGTTTTGCTTTTTTTAAGGCTAGAAGGAACTGAGACAAACCATGATGGAAAAGCAGATGTTCAGCTAGAAGGCTGGGGTAAAGAACAGTATTTTCTAGCTATCTGCCTCTGGCAGTGACATTGGGTTTGTTCAAGCTGACATGGTAAAAAGAGTCTGTTCCCTTTAAAATGCCAGCCTCAAAGGCAAAGCCAAGCTGAGCTTTTTTTGCCAGTTGCAGCAATAACATTTTGATGTGTAATCTCTGTATTGATATGATTAATTGTTAAGTCAAATAAGAGACCACATGATGGAGAAGTAATTTAATTGATTTGCCAACCTGAATAAAGTATGGTCTGGTCTTGTTTACAATCAAACTGGGAAAGTATTTATTAACACACCCAGAAGCCTTCAAGAAGAGAAAAAAATAGTTTCACAGCAAAGATCTTTCAGTGCTGCCTTAGAAAATTGTTTCTGCCTCTGCTTCTACAACAGCATTTCTAATAGGACTGAGCAAGGTCCATAAAGCCAGTTTCTTACCCATGGGTGCTGGATGGGAGCAGAATCACTGACTGACCACAGCTGTAGCTGAAATCCACAGGGATGAGCTTCAGACCTGCAACATGTTACTTAATACCATGTACACCAAACAAATCAGGACCTTACTATCAGAAACTTCTAAACTAAATCCCTCTGTGCCTCATTTCCCTTTCCACTAAATGGGAATATAACAACCTCACTACACAGTGCACCTGTGAAGATAAATGAATCCAGGTTTGTGAAATCAAATTGAAGTTGTGTGTACTCACAGCATGGGGCTATAATCTGAAAACTGAGGATAACGGGAATGTTAACCAGCTGCTTTTTAAGCAAGCATCATGCAGGCCATGCAGTGAAGGAGACAAAAGCCTTGTAGAAAATACAGTTTGTAATTGTGTGATTTGAGTTGTTACCAAAGATAAGGAGGATGAGGGAACTGCCTCACCCAAGCTCTGAGTACTGCAACATGGACCTCTACAAATAAAGTTTCTTTTACAGGTATGTTTGGGGTATAGATTCTGTGCATCCTGAAGATGAATGGGAAAAAAAAATAAAAATAGAGGTCTTACACCTTTTTTTCAATAAATAATAGCACACATCACAAAAACTATAAACTTGGTTCTCAACACTGACCTTTGACTCCCTGCTCTGTGGAGTCCAGCAGCATAGGTACTTCCTAAATCAAGCTGGAAGTGCCTGTGTTGTCACAAACACTTAGATATCCTAAGGAGTGGGTTTACCTGGATATTTTTCCATGTTTATGGCATTAGTATCTCTTCCATGGAAAAACTTAGGACTTTTTAGACAAGGAAAAAAGATTTTAAAAAATAAAATAGCAAATTGAAGTAATTGTAAAAGCTTATAAACAGAAATTCTAGTTGATGCTGAATTAAGAGAATTAATAACAATGTGGTGGGATCTCATCTGTGCTGCCTCTTTCAGAAAATTTAGAGTTCCCTTGGATAATGTGTCTCCTATACACATACTAATGAAGGGCAGTCTGACATAAGTTATTGGATGTGATTAGATCACATCCTAAGATGATATAGCACCAGTGAATGTTTTCTAGTGTTGCATTAAAAGCTGAATGTGTTTGGTAATGAGTCCATCCTTTTTAATTCTGCCACTTAAAAAATGTTTTTAAACATTTAATCAAACCAATACACAATATTAACAAGTGCTAAGGCAGAAAGGGAGCCTATTGATCACAGGTGATATATCCAGAAGCAATACACTGTTTACAGTGAGTTGTCTCTCAACTGAATAACGATTTAGTCATTTACAGGGAAAATCCTTGCAAATAAAAGTCTAATGCTGTGATAATCGGTCTTCCTGATGGAATCCCATTGCTAAGACTGAGTTTTGTAAAGCACTTCACACAAATTTTATTGAAACTACTGTACAGTTCTTTATGTGAAGGATATGGAAGCACATAAAGTATTGTGCAATAAATTTTGTAATGAAGGGCTACAAACGGCTTGTTAAAGATCCCTGTGTGGATGTCAAGTTTAACAGCAAGTATTGCTAGACTAATGTACTTTTTTAGTAGTTTTTGTTCAAACAAAATATTGTCAAGAACAAGTGTCCTCAGATAAATGACTTAATTTGTTAATCTAAGAATAGTATCTTGGCTGAACGTGTGGTTTGGCTTCTCTCAGAAGGTTTATCACCTAGCTGTAAGTTGACCAGGTCAGCAACCTGAATTTCCACAAAGCCCTACTCTAAGAAGGGTGAACTTGAGCTAAGCAAATAATTTGCAGTGAATAATTTACCTAAGGTGGCTAAACCCTTTTTCTGCAACCCTTTGAGCAGATGCTCAAATTTATTCACTGTTTAGATTTATTCTGTGGATTAACTGTAAAACTTCCACATTAGGAAGACTTGGTGCTTGTTCATGGAAAAGTTTAAGTCAGTTAAACTTGTTATATATATATGAATATTCAGTACAGGACCTCACTCAGAGAAGCTTCATAGTTTTAATGCTTGCATTGCAAATGAAATGTTCATTTAGAAAAATATTGTTAGATACGTAAACTTTATTTATAAACTTATTAAAGAGTAAACATTGAAGAAAGCATCTGATTTATGCAATTTATCATTAAAATATCTAAGCCTGTAGAAATTTAATGCATACTGTAAACTCTGGACAGAAAAATGTCATTTCTAGAATTCAAGTGAAAACTTTTGCAAGATTTTCTGCCATTACATTAAGCATCTCCTGTACATTGCTATTAACTTCAATAACACTGGAAGTTACTAAAAGCTTATGCTACTGGGAGCTATGTGCAAAAAGTAAGTCTAACAAGATTTAAGATGCTCTAAGGTGCATTTCTTAACAAACTGTTGAATTTAGTACTCATGACTGATGTTTGAATAATTTCCCAAACAATCAGTCTCCTTCAATAAAGGAGTTACATAGAAACAGTATCAATGTAATTCTTTGTCTGCTCAGGAGAAATGACAGGAGCCACCACGCCTCAAGTCCCTCTTTTTTCCGCTGTGGCTGTCAGCTTGTCTCTGGCTTTGATTAACTGAACCACAGCTATTGACTCAATTCACAGAGTCCATCAAAAGCCTCACAACAGAATTCACCAGCCTGTGCTGATCTTCCTACATATAAGACAGTGATAGTATAAAAAAAAAAAGTTTAAGAGATCTGATATTAACCCTTGATATTAGTCCTGTGTTCTAGCTGGTTTCTTAGGTCAGCTGGACCAAATAAACTTTAAAAAGGGTAATTTTAAAAGTATTTAGGATGTTTGTTTGCATTGAAGACACAATTTGTGGAAGAAAAGCAGCAGGTTTAATCTTTCTAAGTGCTTACAAAGGAGTCTCTTGGTGTAGTACTGCTCATTTATGTGTGAGCACACACAGGCAAAAGCAGCCACACTGTACTTTTAACTGTTAAGCTGTCAAAAACATTTTTAAAGAGATCATGTACTACTCTTCTGCTTCAGTTCGACACTGAAAACAGCTCAGAGCTGATGGGATTCTTCATCACTCACCCCATCATGGTTGCTCTGTGGGAGGAGGATTTAAGAGAGCTAATCTGCCCCGTCACTCTGGGGCAGTGGATAAACATGCTGGAATTTTGTAAAGCCTTTCTGTGGTCCACCTGGCATCAATCAACAGAAGTGACAAACCCACTGACAGAACAGACAACTGCCAGCAGATGAGCGGTTTAGGTTGTTTTGTTGCTGGACTTTCATACTGTGGCAGAAAAAAAGGATGTGCATGAAACCAAAGCCTAGGACTTTCCAGCAGTGAAAGAATCAAAGACCTTGGAAATTCACGTCTGGAAACTGTTGTGAAGCGGATGTAAACTGTAACAGAGAGATAAAATAAATATGAGATTATTCTTTGATAGGAAAAAACAATGTTCAGGCAGCAATAACAAAATACACTGGCACTCAATGTAAGGGCAAAATTTCTGCTAGTGTTATCAGGAGGCAAAGTCAGAGATTACAAGAAGACCACAAGCAAGATCACTGTAATTGTCCTTGGGGATCTCCAGTGAGTCTCTGAAGGCTCTGCACCTTTGAGGTCATATCTCTATCTGAATGTAGAGGTGCCTTATTTTGTCTTTTACATCAGTGAATATGATTAAACTCCTGCTGTTGTGCTAAATTTCAAAGATTGTAAAAAGTCAGGGGAATTAAAAAGGTCACTGCAGTATTTCATTTCAATAGCAAATCTGTGGAATAATGTTGTACAAGTACATATGAAACTGCTTTGAAAAGAGAACTTGTCGGTGACTTAGTTCTGGTGAAAAATAGCAGGCGTTCCGAAAATGGAATTCTGCTTCCTAAACCTTTAATTAGAAATAGGCAGATAATTAGAAATGGACAGAATAGATGCCTATCAAACATAAAAGTGCAGAAAATATGCATAACTCCAAAATATTTGTGTAACATATACAATTTGTATCTATACATTTGAAAATGGCAAATTCTACTTCCATACAATAGACATTGATGATAAATCCTTTATCTAGAAAGATATATTCCACATGCAGATACAGAAGACGAGACTTCTACAGAAAACTGCAGAAAGCAGGTAAATGTTTCAAACTCATTTATAAAAAAAACCTTGTGCATTTGTGAATTTTAAACAAAACTCTTCTCATTCCTTGTTTGTGTGTGTATATATATATATATATATATATATATATGAATATTCTCAAATTTACTTTCTTTCAGTTCAGTCAAACATATTTCTCCTTATGAAACTGTTGATCAAGGTTATTTCTACTGGTTTACAACCTGGCTAATCCCAGTTCTGCAAATAATATAACTTCCCTTCAGGAACAGAAAAAATATTATTCCAACAGTGAACATGAAAACTGTGGACTTACCTGAGGTCTGCAGGACAGAAGCCCTAATTGAACACATACACAGACGTGATGCCATATGAAAGGTTTCAGTCATATTTAAGGTTCAAGGAAACTTGGCAGCTTGAAGTTAAGTACCTGACTAAACTGGAACCAAAGAGGGCAAGTCTCTTGAGTAAGTTTAAAACAGTACTTTTTAGATGTTCTACATAGATGAAGACTCTATTAAACCTGATTAAATTGCAAAGTTTCCCAATGCCAGAAATAAACTTTCTCTCAGCAAGCTGAAGATACAATTGCAGGACAAGTCTTGCTTGGCTTTTTATTCAGTCTTGTTCAGAACAGCTGCATCACCAGAGGAATTTTGCTGTTAACTTTTAAAAATCTACACTGTATGTTAAAAGATTTTTTTAATGGTTGTTTTGAAAGGCTTACAAATCAACTCATTTGAATGACGCATCCCTTACATAAAGGCCATCTTCTTGCCAGAGTTCAATCATTAGTTCTGAAGTATGAGAATGTTAAATTTTTCTGAAGATATCTCCAGAATTTTTAGCAGGGACAAAACATTTTTCTCTTGCAGGAGTCTCTGCTAAAATTTACCAAGTGCATAAGGAGTGAAAATAGAATTATTATTGTAAAAATTATAGACAATCTCAAGGACAAAAGCTGCCTATGTAGAAGACATAGCCAAAAGAAAGTTATTTGTTATTTTTCAAAGTTGGTAATTCTCTGATGTCTAAATTAGCAAAAGATTTTTTTTAATTTTTTTTTTTTTTTACAGGACAGAAAATATTTCAGGCTCTTCCAGCAAACTGGATAATAGGGAAATGAATAATGCTTAGCAGGGCTGTTTTGTTGAATAGGCATCAAGCACAGAAAAAATGCAACCTTGTTATCATTTCTACACATCACCTATACGCTTTGATGACAATGGACACAGAACTGATGTTATCAGACCTTGAGGAATAAATTAATGCTATGGAATACACAGTAGTACAAAACAAAAGAGAAAGTAAATTAATCATCTAACACCATGAGAGGTGAAGCAGAATCCTTAAAATAAGAAGAGATGTAAGCCCCTGCTTTTTTTTTGTTTTTTTCCCAAACCAAACCTGAATGTTTTTTCAGGTTACATTTCTGTCACCTTCTGCACTTTGCTGGCCCAGAGCTAGCACTGGTATACAAGGGGATATATGCAATACAGAGAGCCTGTTTTCACCAACCAGGAAGTTAGCCCTCTGTCATTTGAGAAATGTTTTCTTCTTGTTTTTGACCTGTCCCAGCACAGATACCGAGGTGCCGCTTTCTATGGCAGAGTTGTCTAACAGGTTTAGATAACTGTATTTCGGTGGCACTTTCCAACGTTTGGGAGAAGGTGTCCTTGAGAGCACTGGTGTGGTTTGGCTGGGCAGTGTACACAGACGCATATGGACAGGTATAATTTTGCTCTGCCTGTGCTCTCCAGCAGTTGGACACCAGCCAGCTCTCATCAGGACACTGTGCAGTCACCTCACAGAGCACCAGCAGTTCACACTACCTCCATCGGTCTGTGCATGGCCCCAGTTCTTGGCATGGGTCATCCGAAAGCCTCAAATTGTATCACAGAGGTACATGCAATCCATTTTACCAAATCCAAAGCCAGCAAGGTGCAGGGTTTATCTTCACAGAATCATTAAGGTTGGAAAAGATCTCTAAGATCATCTAGTCCAACTATCAACTCATCACCACCGTGCCCACTAAACCATATCCCTGAGCACTATATCTACATGTTTCTTGAACAGTTCCAGGGTTGGTGACTCTACCAGTTCCCTGTTCCAGTGTCTGACCACTCTTTCGGAGAATAAATTTTTCCTAATAACCAACCTGAATCTCACCTGGCATAACTTGAGGCCTTTTATTCTTGTCCTATCGCTGCTGCCTGGGAGAAGAGACCAAACCCTATCTCGCTATGACCTCCTTTCAGGTAGTTCTAGAGAGTGATAAAGTCTCCCCTGAGCCACTTCTTCTCCAGACTGATTCTGCTGTGCTGAGTCAAGCCAGACCACTCGAGCTACCTCCCTGTGAGCTGGTCCCTGCAGCAAGCAGGTGGTGGCACTGGATCCCCATGCTGCTTCTGCAAACTGTGCTGCACCCACGCACCCTTTGACAGGACAAACACAAGTGCTGGTAGTGTCAAGACACAGCACTTCTGATCTTCACTGCACTTCTGCTGTCTCTTACCTATGCAGCGATCTCAATGCAATTCAAAATGTCTGTCGTGGCAGGGGCAGGTGGCTTTTATCTGTCCCTTGTTGAGTTGTGTCATACAAAGATATCCCTGGAAGAATCCCTTAGCTTCTCTAAGCTAACTAATTGATTCAATCAGCAAGATTTCCCACCTCACTATTCATGTGTGTCTTAGAGTCTCTTAGCAGAGCAAATCTCTTGAACAACAATGACATTAATATACTCTATTGTTCAGTTGTTTTCCAGTCAAGACCTGGCCATTTACTCATAATTTCCTTACATAATTTTCATATCATAATGAAGCTCTACCTTTCACTTTTAGGTAGCCAATATTCCTTGATAAGTTCATGGAAGGGGCTTCACTGAGTCTTTTGAAAAACTAAATAAACCTAGTAAGATCCAACATCAAACCCTTATAATTATGACAAAAAGCATGTTAAGTTCAGGTTTGTGAAAGCTATTGAGAAAATCACAGGAAAAATCAATGTTAAAATCTTGCTTTTATGCATTTTACTGGTAATTGGGTCATTAGAAGTAGTAGCAGAAGAATTAAGAATTGCACATGGTTATTCTGCTCAGACAGCAATATCCAAGACTTGAAATAACATCCTCACCTTGAACTTAGTGAAGACTGTCGAAATGCTCAAGTATTTTGTTGGAGGACTGGAAAGTTAAAAACTGAGGTCAGAAGGTAAATTTTCAAAGGATCAAGAAAATTATATATTAAAATTATGTTTGTTATATGACTCTTTGCATTTCTGAATTCAAAATAACTTTCAGAAAATATTCTTCAAATCGAGCCTACAATATATAAATTTTTTGAGATCATCATTAACTCCAAAGAAAATTTGTTGAAAGCCTAGGAAAAGAAATAAACACAGCCAAAGCAAACTATACAGAATATTCAAGCAGGACTGTTTGGCAATTTTCTATTTCTAAAAATAATCAACTCATGAGGACTTTAGTATCTCAGATTTCGCTGTTAATATCTCAAGGTACCTTGAGAAAAGATAACACTCTTATTTTATTGGATATATACCGCAGAGGACATGGAAGGAATAATCTGTGGAAGACACCTGTTTTGCCTGGAATTTTTTCTCAAGTCATTCTTTTCCAAATTTTCATAGAAAATGTCATTTAAACCATTGGTACTGAATATATTTAAGTAATCTGAGAATAATTAAGACTTTTCTATTGCTGTGATTACTTCTACATAATTCCTCACTGAACAATTGTACTGTTGGCTTTGACAGGTATCCTTAATAAGGAAATTCACCATTGGCCAGAAAGGCCACATAAGGTCTACATTCCTCTCTCTACAGCAACTGCAAAGCCTTGAGCAGGCTACACAATGTGAATTTTAACAGTAGCAAACTGAGACCTAAAGCACATTAATTTTCCAATAATCTCTATTTCCCAATGAACTACTAATCTTCTCTCTTTCCCAATAGGCCACTAATCTGAGGAGCAGATAAGCATCTTGCCCAAGGCCAAGAAGCAAACCAGCGGTAGAAACGGTGAAAGCACCTGGAGAATTTTGTTTCACAGACCTGTGTTTTAACACCCAGGCCACCTTCCACCTTCTTATTTCAACAGTGGTGAAGAGCTGCTCAGATCTAATTTGAGATAGGGTAAGACTGTAAGAGCATGACTGTGTTAAGAACCTCTGTTTTCTCTGTTACACTGCAGTTTCAGGGGTATGCTACTCCTCCAGTGATTTACATTTTAGAAAGGTAACTGGTACAAAATTAAACGTTTTAAATTGGTTAAAACGTTACTGTTTTCTGGGTGTTAGCAAAGAACATTTTCTTGTTTAAACAATTACATACATTTCAGCATAGTTGCATGAAAATGGAAAAATCTTGCTTCCACACTGATTGACTCAGCATCTTGTTAATCACTGCAATGTGTATCATTAATTCATTATTCAGCTGTAACAATGTGATATGTTTTCCCTATAACAGCTAAAATACATAATGAGTATGTGAGCACTTAGTGAGATAAAGTATGTTCAGTTCACAATATTTTATCATGATAAAGAAAGCTCTAAAACAACATCATTTGAGACATAAGAAGTGGCAAAAAGTTGAGACACAACAGCCATCATTATAAATGTTTATAGACATACCTAAAGTCTTATCTAAAGTTCATCCTGTTAAAGGACATGTTTTATGTTGTACAATTCCTCTTAGAATATCAATCTAATAAGCACCAAATGAGGCTGAAGACAATGCTGTTATAAAAAATGGAGAAAAATGATTAAAATGTGATAATTATACTGACAGCTTATATGCTCAATCTAATCAACCAAGCTTCCAATTTGTCATAATGTACACTCACTCATACATTATTGCTTAATTATAGCAACACTTCTATTTCGAAAGGCTGTCAATCATGCAAATGCCCATCATTTTTCTCTATTTGCATTTAAGAGGTATATTTTTAGTTCAGAACCAAAGCCCACTGTGAACCTGAATTAACCCTAGCTCTTTCTTTTGTTTGCAATGCTCATCCCTGTTTATTCTGTGTTCGCTGTCTGTGGTAGTTTATGCCATGTGATTTGCAGCTTTACATTTCATCTGGTGCTGGAAAGATTTTTGAATCTCATCTCTGTTGCTGAACAGTGGTCTTAGTGATGTATATGTTATTAGGAACTGCAATCCTGAGCATGAGCTATTCAGGTCTGATGTGAATAAAATTATCAGACAATCTTTTCTTCTGTTCTGGATTTTTCTTATTAGTTCGGCAGGAATGGGGAGAGAACAGAGAACCTTGCCTTGCTCATGTGGGTAGCCCTGCCAAAATCGATGGGACTAGTTTTGTGCTAGAAGATCTGAAAAAGTGATAATAGATATCCTTAATAAATACACCTCAAAATATGCATTCTGATACACATTACACTCTGAATTGCTTTACTCTGTTTCTTTTGGCTTAAACATTTTAACTATATATATCTGCAAGAACTTTTGCTCTCTTCTGTACCCCATCTTCTCTGATTTTCTGCTCTAGAGCATAGGGTGGAAGAGAAATCTCTCACTTTACGGGAGCATGGAGCAACACAGAAAGATAAATGCTTAGCAGGATGCATCACCCGTGGTAACAAAGAGAAAACTTAAAGAAGTTGGCAGAATTGTTAAAAAACATTGGGAGCACTAAGGCAGCAAGGGAACCTGCCCAGTGCTATTAGCAGGCAATCTTCTAGTAGCTAACAAGAAGTGCTCTAACATGATATTGCTTCAGCATTGAGGGTTAAATCCACCATCTTAGATTTAGCCATCCTCCTGAACTATATTTCAAACAGCATATGCACTGAGAGTACAAAGGACTAAGCATATAACAAGTTCTGCTGTTCTACAGTGATGATCTTCTGAACATATACAGCTTGTGGCAGCCTCTGCAGGACTTTTTAACCAGCCTGGGAGAAAGACCTTCAGAATGAAGTTCACGCAGGGAGAATGCAACCACTTATATTAGTCAGTATTGAGACATTGACAATATATGATTTCTGGTAAAATTTATTTTTATTTTAATTCAAATGATGCTTCCTCCGGAACCCTCCTTTGTTTCAAATTAAACAGCAGCATCTCAGCCTGAACTTCAGCCTGATCAGTACAGATCTTGTGTGAGGCTGCAGGTGCCTAATGCACTAGTTGGAGAACAGCATGCTTTACCAAGTGAGTTGACTCCATAGAGCTGAGATTTGACGCCCTATCAAGAATCATATCCTGTTCTAGGCAGCCACCTCTCTCGCATCACGTACCATAACTGTGCTTTGCTTGCTGCTTCCCTTGTCAGTTTTCAGGAATCAAGAGCTACCCAAGAGCCAATTGCCTCCAGGTAATATCTGGAAACTCACAATCTCTGGCCAACTAATATTTGTCCCACTCCACAATGAGACTGGACCAAGCAGTTTTCTCCACATCTTTTACGTGTTTATATGTATGTGTGTTTGCAATTGATAATTGCTGCATATTACATTATTCAGCTCAACTTTCTTTTGTTCTTATACATTCTCATGACACTACTTTATCTTTGAAAATCTAACAACTTCTTACATATATGTTTTATATATGTACACAAACTTATTTTATTTGAGCTTTAGATGGTAAACAACAACAAAAAAAGGGTAATTCAAAATAGTAGTTCAGGAGAGCAAAGGAATTAAAAAGACTAAAATATGGCATTTAGCTATGAAAAATGTCAAGTTATTCTTTGAATGTTGGCTCAGGAAAATCTCAATACATTTCTGGTAAATGAGGCATGAAGCATATTCTTAAAAATATGGTGTCCAGGACATAGTACTACCCAATATTTTATCTTAATGGCAATATATAGTACTTAAAAAAGCTTGAACTTTAAATCAAACACTTTGGGGAGGACATGGCCAATCTATTAGTTTTTCAAATATAACTTAGTATCAACATGAAGATGAGGTAGTAAACCAGTTCTGGGAGTTTATTTGGTTAAAGTCTGTTATAACACTGGAGTGTAGCTTATTCTCTAATTAGTATGCAGGCAATGCTAATAATCTTCCTATATCACCTCTACTTCTCCAGAACTTCATATTCCTTGACTGGAGTCATTAATGTCTTGTTGGGTCAAGATAATCCCTG